>NC_143528.1:19379572-19542572 GCF_031878675.1 Megascapheus bottae | reverse complement strand
TGAGCTCTTCAATTCAAGGCTACCTCCCTACGCCTTGAGCCACAGCACCACTTTCAGTTTCTAGTGGTTAAGTGGAGATAAGAGTCTTTAGTGCCTGGGCTGGCTTTGAACTGTGATCTCTGCCTCCTGAGTAGCTAGGATTACAGGAGTGAGCCACTCACTGCACCTGGCTTGTTAGTATGAATTTTAAGGAGAGAAATATCCTCTAGTATTTGCCTTATTATGTGGAAGTTGGGATGAAACTTTATCAAAATCCATTTTTCTTCATTTTTAGTACCTGTCATTAAAAAATAGCTTTTCTTTAGTACCACTAATGATACATCCTTGAATCAGAAAACTGGTGTCTTGAGTATATGGATCTGGCCTTATCACTGTACAGTAAACCATTAGAGACAAACTTGTTCCATTACATATTACCTTCCATACTTTTGTCCTTACAGCCAAAGGCAACAGAGCCAAATGACATCTCCTAAGCCCTCTGATCCTAGGAACCAAAATGAGTTCTTGATTATTTCACAGATTTTTTTTTTGTCAGAGTGATGAAAACCTAACATGGGTATTATCAAGAAAACAAAGTTTACTAAGTCATGTTTCAGCATTTATAGATTTTCAAAAGAAAAAGCATTTGCATTTAACGAGTCATTACAGAATACTGATGACCCAATGTTTCTATTGCTGAAGAACAGATCTTCAGTAACTATTTTCCTCCTGCAAGAAGAAATGGCTGGAGTCCGCATCTGAACTACTGAACATTTTGGGAGGGGATGTAAGTTGCCTCTGTTGGTTTGTTTTAGGCCATCTCAGAGCAGGATAGTGGGAATAGCTCCACTCATGTCTTGACTCAGATAACAAAGATTTTGAAAGATCCAGGTACCCAGGCAGGCACCTGGCCTGTCTGTTATCAGGAAAGTAGGCAAGAGCCCAAACCAGGGAAAGGCTTCTTCCTGACTGGGATATGGATCAGCATTCTACCAATTTTTGACTCTTACTGGCAAAGTAATAGGTTAATTAATATGATTACTGACCAATCCCATAGAGACAATCAATCAGTCTACTTTCTTCTATTGGGTAATTCCTGCCCCTCACTTCTTTATAGGTTCCTCTCATGGCCAATCAGCCATGAGGAAATGGTTTAAGTAAACTTACTTGAAGAAGTTAATTTTAATCCTTTCTTTCCTCAATGATATATAGAGCTCACTTGAGTACACGATCTCAGCCTGACAGATTCAAATACAAGAGACTCTAATTCTGTCCACCTAAAATAGGAGGAGCTGGGATTTAGAATAGAATGTTCTTCCAAATGGAAAACAGCTCAGCTGGTTAATGTAAATGAGGAATTCAATTGGCTTTGAGTATAGCATAGGCAAAACAACCATCTCACAAATCACTTTCTCTCAGATCCACTGTCCAAAATGTTTACAAAATGTCTCTGCAATGTTATATCTAACTAAGCCTCTTGCTATTTATTTTTCAGTAGGATTCTCTTTGTCCTTACACGAAAACTGGTGCAATAACCAAGAAGTGAGCTTGAGAAAGGTCCTCCCCTCCCTCTCTCCCTTTCCCTCCCTCCCTCCCTCCCTCCCTCCCTCCCTCCCTCTCCATTTCAATATTTATTCAAGTACAGATGCCATTGGAAGACTAAAAATATGGCATAGATTAGTGTTGTTGATTATGGACAATAAATTCTACAATCTGACATCTGCGCCCTGATGCCTGACTTTTCCTGAAAAAGATGTACAGATAAAACTTGACTTACAATGGAGGAAGTCCAACTTTTTCTTTTGTAAGCAATACCTCAGTAGAAAATGTGAAGTTAAATAGAGACTGGTGACCTTCTAAATTGTTTGCATGGGAACAAACAACTCTGGTATTCAGTAGCTCTCTAAATTCAGAACAATCAAAGGGCATATCAGGCTGGAAGAAAAACTCATACCTTGAAGAGATTATCTCAAGATGGTGTAGAAATAGAAAAGGTGTTGATATGTAACAGAAAAAAATGCCAAAGAAAGAGTTTTCAATTTCCAGGTAGACCATCATCCTTGGAAAAAAGTGAATTGTGAGCAGCCATAGATCTTCATCCAGATATGTTTTTGGGATTTATGCATTTCAGGAAAGGAAAGTGTCAGGATAATACAGAGGGATGATTAAATACCAGTATGCTGGCTTCATCCACTAGCCAGGTGGACTAATTAGCAGGGCTTAGGCTCTGCCCTTCCTGGCCTTTGAAGAGTTGGCCAATTCCATGAATGTAGAAGGGGTGACGAGTTTGGGGACTGATGGTTGTATTTGGAGGTTGCAACGGACATTTAGGAGCTGCCTCCTAATGGGAGATGACCCATTGTCTAGGGTGTTTGGGGTGCTCCCCCCAAAATATGCTAAAGTTCTAGCTCTCAGCTCCCATAGGATCTTTGTGACAAAAAATTAAATTAACTGATAACACTCTAAAATAAGGAGAGAGAGAGAGAGAGAGAGAGAGAGAGAGAGAGAGAGAGACAGAGACAGAGACAGAGACAGAGACAGAGACAGAGACAGGCAGAGAGACAGAGAGAGAGAGACAGTGAGACAGAGAGACAGAGAGAGACAGAGAGACAGGGAGACACAGAGAGATCTTTTTAAAAAGGCAGATATCTAGGAAGAAGGACATCATGTGACAACACTGGCCGAGACTGGAGTGATGTCACCCTAAACCATTGGATATCAGGGGCCATTGGCCACTACCAGAAGGTTGGAAGAGGAAGCCTTCTTTTCTAGAATCTTTAGAAGCAGTGATAACTTCATCTCAAAATATTAGTCATCAAAACTGAGAAGTGGTACTTCTCTTTTGCACTGAGTATTTCTCTTTCGTTGGTAGTCCCAGGAAATTAATCTGATCTCTATTAAAGGATACACTGTAATCTCTTGACTTCTCTTCTTTGGCATTCCAAAAGAAGAGAACTGATTTGACCTGAAAGGGTAAGAGAATTAAAAAATATTTCTGGGGATGGGGAGGTAAATGTGGATAAATTCCTCATGTAGGAGAGTTAGATCAGCAACACATTATGACCTGGAGGGAATTAGAAGTCTGATACCATGATGAGAATGAATCTATATTCCCTGTGAAGTGTCAATGAGCACATGACATCCTGTGTAACAGGTATCAATGATGTAGGAATGGCCACCATCAAAAAGCTAAAAGGAAGGTGATTCAGGGCAAGGTGGGGTTAGAACACTGATTCTTTCCAGTGTTCTAAGAATCACACTAGATATTCTACTGTATGTACCGGAGATGTGGCTTAGTAGGTGATCATTTGTCTAGGATGCATGAAATTCCAGGTTCTACCCCAAATATGACAATGATGAAAATTAATGATTAAGTAAGGCATGACCAAGAAACAAACAAAAACAAAAACAACCCTCCCTAAAACAATTTGAGAGACACAGAAAACTGAGTTATCCTGATCCCTTTGGCCATGACTTGCCTCCTCTCTTCTGCTTAAATCAAGGGTATATATGCAGAATCTCACCACAGAAATCCTGCTGGAAATATCAGAGAAACAAATGTTGGAGGACAGGAGATATTGCAGAGAGAGATTTTTGTTAAAGCCCACATATTCAATTTCTCCTGACTTTGTCAACTCCATACCCAGGCAGTTGCAATTCCCAGTGAGGCCAGCGTACCTTCTGAAGAAATGCACCCAGATCACAATGGTATATGAGTCTGTTCTATTCTGCCTCTAGAAGAGAAATGTTACAGTAAATAGGTGGGTGGGTTCTCCGCAATCTCAAAAACAGAAGATCGAACCCTGAACAAAACTTGACCATAATACATTTTTGTAAAAAGTTAGAGACCTACTATCTAGAAAGAGGTTTTTAATACTTAAATAAACCCTATATAAACACTTGACATTATTTTTATGTTGTTACCTGCCACAATGAGTTATCATTTAGCAATTATATACATGTAGGTAAGCCAGAAACATTTCACCACTTCAGATTGTAATGTTTTGTTGATTCATTTGCTTTCTGCCTCCTCCTTAGCACGATATCCTCCTAACATAAAATTCCCCTAGGAAAATCTCATGTGTGACTGATCTGCACATTAATACAATGGAGCCATGCAGTATAAAGGCCATTGTATTAATATATGACATAAATCATATTCAATGCCTCTAGTCCTTTCCCAGTCTGTGTGGAGTGGGATAGAAGAGAGAGTATAATAATGCAGAAAAAGAAGAAGAGGGAAGGATGGATTTTCCACACCAGCTTTCACAAAGGACTCTTACTCTTCAGCTCCATTGGGAACTACCATGCCTTCTCTCTTCCTAAAGCCAATTTACTGTGTCTGAAGGCCCTTTTGTGCCCTCATTCAGCACAAAATCTCTCCTTGATCATTGTGCTAGTTTTGGAGGATCCTTCCTTTCTCTGTCACTCAAATGTCTGCTGTATTCACTCTTAACTACTCATTGAAAATCACCTCCCAGGAGTAGTACTCTGCAGCCTATTGGGGTACAATAGCTTATCTAATCAGTTTAGCTAAGCTGTGCTCCTGGAAGAGAAGCTGAGGCCATATGACTGTCAGGTAAATTATAAGATACTTTAAACGAGTGTGTTTTTTAAAAAATTTTTCCAAATTTACATTTGAGCCCTGTAGTAGGAACTTGAGACCAAGAAGTTAATGTGTAATGGGAAAATGCAGCAGTTTGTCTGTGTCTTCTCCTCATCTTTTTTCAAGAAATGGCCCTGATTCTTCTTGTGAAAAGCAATGCATGTTTCTGCAGACAAATCAATCTTCTAAACAGCAATAAGTATTTCATGTTAACAACAAATAAAATTGTTATACAAACTTGTTTTCCTCATTCTAGGCAGGATGCTATTTGCAGATATTTACGAGTTTGGGAAAAACAAATGGAAATATTTACATAAGCATAAGCCCTGTCCCACTTCCCAAATCTCTTTTAGTCTGCATGGTTTACTAATGACCAGCTAAACTTCTGTACCTTATGCCTTGATGACATTCCCCTCATTTAGCACTTGCAATTAATAACTGTTTAGAATTTAACATGGTAATATAATCCAAACATTGAATTCCCCGTCACACAATTATAGTAGTCACTGCAGCCATCACTTGTCACGATTATTGTGTATTAAGCCCCTTTCTAAGCTTTTATATTAAGCCAGGTTATCTTTCCAACCACAGACAAGATAAAGCCTATTTTTGTCATCTACAGGTGGGTAACAGAGCCAAGCCAGGTTTGCCCAGCTATCAGTAAGGGATAGGTCTTCCACACAGGCGGCCTGGCTTTCAAATCAGTGTCAAACCCATTCTGCTAAGCTGCTGTCTCTATGCTACATCATGGGAGTGTCGAGTAGTTTCCTTCAGCAATACTTTTTTGGGAGCCTGGATACTGAGTCAATGCAGATGAAATCTCTCATAAGTGTGGTCACCTCTTCCGCCCCATCCCCACCTCAGTGACTCAGTCGAAGTCTGAGATCACAGCAAATTAAGAAATATGCATGCACCTAAGGCAGTCATAGATGAAAACAAATAGTAAATCCATATTCTCATTAAGTTAGAAGAAGTCAGCTCACATAAGAATTGGGTCATCTGGAGTTACTGAGGAAAGACCACAGGACCCCAGATCAGGTGTGAAGAGAAGGAGGACCAAGAGTAGTTTAAGCCAGTAAATAGCTAATGCTATATGCTGAGCTAGGTGTTATTTTCTGTTTTTTTTTTTAATTTTTATGTATGAAACAGTCTAAATGGAGCTAAAGTTTCCTTTGCGAGAGCTATGTATTGTGTGAGACCCAGCTCTCATCAGGTTTCCAGAGTTGTTCTTGGGTCTTTTTAAGCCCTGGTCAACACTACAACCCCTCACATGATGCTAGGGTACTGTGAGATTCTGGGCATCCTTCATTTGTACTTTTTACTTTATTTTCCCCAAAGCTATTGGGGAATAAGAAGATGTCATTTATGTAATGCCTTACTATCAGCAATAACTTGAAAAAGCAAAAACTGGTAGCCCATCTTAGGGTAAATGTAAAGTTCCCAAACAAGAAGTCCCGACCCATTTTACCAAACAATACCATATTTAGAGGCACAATTTCTCTCTGCCCCATTGCTGGTATGACTACTCCAAGTTCATATCACAAGTAAAGCATAACTTTTTTTAAAACAATGTTCAGTTCTGGATTGCATTTAGCAACACCTATTAGTCTGAGCTTTTAATCATCTCTACTAAAGGATAGAAACCAAGGTAAGAACTGAATAAGATCCACCCACTTCTTCCTTTTCTGTAATTATGTAAGTGCCCGAAAACACTATTTCTTTCACTGTTTCTAAAGGTAAGATAGATGGAGGGGTTGATTTTCCAATGGTTGTTCTAATTTGGCAACTGAACTTAGAATTTCCACTGCTTTCAAGTTTCAGGTTTGGAACTTAAATTAGCTGGGTACAGAAGAGCTCTGGTGGCCCCAGCCCTGTATGCTGGCTGATATCAGCCCCAGAATTGGTAGGAAGAAAGCAAAGGGTGGAAAACAAGAGGACCTTGAAGAGTTAGGTACGGGTGGGCAGGGGAGGTCTCCTGTCTCCCAAATCAGTTGTCAAGTACTTTTTTTTGCTCTAAATTGGACTGTTTCTGGGGCCTTCTATTGTCGATATCAGAGCAATTCAAAAGAAAAAATAACAGAACTAGGGAGTGGAAAGAGGAAACTGCAAAATGGAAAGCTTTAAGATGCTGTATCTTTATTCTTTTCCTTATGCCTTGCCTCCTCTCCTCTGCTGTGTCCCAGGTTCTTTTAAATCAAGAGTATGTATGCAGAATCTCACCACAGAAATCCTGCTGGAAGCATCAGAGAAACAAATGTTGGAGGACAGGAGGTATTGCAGAGAGATATTTTGTTAAAGTACATGCATGAAATTTCTTGCTGTCTTCATCAATCTCATACTCAGGCAATTCCCCGTGAGGTCGGCATACCTTCTGCTGTCTAGTCAAAATTGAAATGTGCCACAAGACCCCTGAGAATTCAGAGGTATGATTCTGACATATGCTAAAGCTGGTGCACGTGGACTTATCCTGGCCCTAGGAAAAGTTGGTGCCTTTCTGAAGACTCACATTTTATGTCCATTGGAGGGCAGGTATAAGGAATTTACAGGATTTCCTCAGTGATATAGTACAATCTCCACAAAAGCCTGTTCTGTCTACTGTCTAAACAGCTACACCACATGTGGAGCCCAGAGCTAAAAATGGAAAACAAAATTAATATTACAGTAAACAGTTAACAGACCTTTCTGTTCTCCATTGGGCAAACAAAACCACACTTTGTTGACTTAAAATAGAGGGCCAAAAGAACACCATTCTTTACTCATTGAGAAGAACAAATTCACTACTTCCGCAAAGGTTTCAGGGAAGCACATATAAGAAATATAATCTGACATGGAAAGTCCTGAGCAGAGCGAAGGTAGAGGATTCACAAGGAAAAACAACAGTACATTTCCATGATTTCCAAAGTGTGACCACACTTGCAATTGAATAAGGCCGTCTGTTTATGGGAAGCTGTTGGAAGAGAAATACTTCACTAACCTGGGACAAGACATTAGAACATTTCAAGCAATTTTCGTGTGAGTGATGGTATTGTTAACCTCCAAAGGTTATTCAAATATTTTTTTCTGAGAAATTTGCTTCTTTTTATTCTGTCTTAGGGTGCCACGAGTTTCAATGTTGTGCAGAATAGATGACAGGCTGGGCATTCCAACAGAAGTTTAATTAATTTAACTAATGCCCACCAGGAGTGGTGGAGTGACAGGACTCAGAGTACCTGTCCAGTCCAGCCGAGGGATTTTCCTTCCTGAACAGCAGTAAAAGCCAAGCACACTGTGTAGTTTTTGTAACTGAACAAGTTTAGAAATATTTTGAAGCTTCTGCTTTGCCAAGTGTTTCATAAAAACTATTTTCTTTCTATTCCATGCCAAAAATGTCACACACACACACACACACACACACACACACACACACACACCCCTAAATATTTTTTCCCATATCTGGACACATGTCTAAGATTTTTTCTAAGAATAAATACTTTTTTTCTGAGTTATAAAAATCCACTTGCTTTATCAGATTGAACATATCTTTATATAGAAAAAGCATTTGAAACATTCTGTTAGTGAGTCTGCAGAAAGAGTCTTGTTCAATATGACTTTGTTAATTTAATTTGGATAAAATAAAAGATTGGGAATTTTGTTAGAGACTCCAAGTTCAGCTTGACTTTTAAACTTCTCAAGTCTACTTTTTTCTCTCTTTGTCCTTATACTATTCCTTTGTATTAGGAAGCAGTAAACCAGAAGTAATTTATGTCTTTGACCAAAATATTATGCTGGAAACAACACCAATATAAGGGTTTCCTCTGTTTCTATTCTCTAGTTACTCAGTGAGCTGGGGTTCCAAGAGTTCTACCATCAGGGTTTCAAAATCTTTAGCATTACAAGAACAACTATGAACTTGCAAACTAGCTGTCAAGTTTAATAGAAAGTGGGCAATGCAGCCCAGAGCTGACTTGTTTCTATGCCTGGTAGCCTATTGAGCTTGCCTCCAAGTATAGCAGAGAACACTGAAAATTAGCAACTGGTTTGGTATTTTCTTTAAACCAGTTAATTATATTTATAAAGTCAAAAAAGACAAAATTAGTCTTGCAATTGGAAATAAAGGGTGAAGTAGATGCCTGCTTAGTAAAGAATATATATATAAATATATATATATAAATATATATATATATGAATGGTATTAGTGCTTATAAAGACCATTAAAGACTGACATGCTATATTACATGTTTAAAGCTTCAAATTGGATGACTTAAAAATGTTTGTTATGGATAACTAAACAGTGAATAAACTTACTATAATCAGAAAGTCTTTAAAGATAGTAGACTCTGCTATTTTTCCTTAACTGGTTAATTTTTAAAGTCCACTAGTATTTGTCAGAATGTGAAGATGTGTGTGTGCGTATATGTGTGTATGTATATGTTTGTGTGTATGTGTGTTCAAGAGGCAGTTAGCAAACCTTCATTCCTTTTTAAATCTAAAAATGCAGCCACATTGTAATTTCAGATGGAGCTAAAAATGTTTCAGATAGAGCATATGGAAATATAATTCTGAATGATCACAAAAATTCTTCACAAAAATTAAAATACTCTTAAAGATGAAAGATAGATCAAGACACTAGAGGATGTGACAAATTTTCATGCAATCTGCAACCCACTATCATCCTTCCAGAAATTGCACTGAGTGATTATTTCATCTGTCCCAATTTACCATAACTCATTCTCCCCTCATACACAGGGGTTGGATATGTACATTGTGAAACCTTTAAACATCTTAGATTCTGACTTACGTTTTGTTGAAGCAGGTCTCCCATGCTAAAATGATTAAAACGCAACACAGTGAGTTTGCTTCCTAGAACCAGTAAATCAGCATCATGATGCACCCAGGTCAGAAATAATACCCTCCATTTGCTGCAATTGCTTTAGTATCAACGCTATAAAAAATAGATGATGGAAAACTCGAGCTCTGGACAGAAACAGAAGGCTGCTGTGTGTGGCTTGCACAGGAATGGAGCAGACAGAAAGGGTGGTCTTGTCTATTCATCAAACTGTGGGCTTGTCTCAACTAACAAGTAGAAGCCCGTGCAGTTTACACGTCAGTCAAGGATTTAGCACTGTGGGCACAGGCAATGCCTGCTTTAATTTACATAAATGGCAGTGAGCTAAACATACATACTCCTGCTAGAGTTTAATGAGCACTGAAATATGAGCTTTTGGAGTATCACTGTGCAGTGGCCAGGCCAAGTTCTTGGTGGTACCTGAGCTTTCTTGTTTGCTTTTGCAAAAACCACGGTTTCCAACTGAGGAATGTTCTATGGATGTGGCTTCAAGAAAGCTGTAAGTCAGTGACATAAAGGCTTGAAGGTTTCTCCCATCTCCAGGCACTACAGAGTGACTCTGGGAAGCCACAAGGCATAACAAGCAACTCAGCCCAATACCAACTACATGTTCGAACATTTGGCATGAACTCAAACCCCAAAGATACACAGAGAAAAATGAACTACAAACTGCAAAGTTAAGACTTGTGGTCTGTGCCTTGCCTAAATACAGTAATGCCTATCAAATGATAGATGCAAAATATGCACTTAACAATATGTAAGAAAGACCAAGAGGCATCAAGAAGCAAGGCAAAGAGAAGACCTGAAAGATAGGTGTGCAAAATCTCTTTTGTTCCTTTCCCGTTATCATCATCATCATCATCATCATCATCATCATCATCATCATCAGGGGGGAATACTGTGGCTTCTACACATGGGAGACACCCCCTGAACGTTTGTGCTCTAAGCTGGCACTCTATCACTTGAGCAACAGCTCCACTTCCAGCTTTATGGTGGTTTATTGGAGGTACGAGTCTCATAGATTTCACTGCCCCAGCTGACTTCCTAGCTGAGATATGTAATCCTTAGCTCTCAGCCTTTTCAGTAATTGAGATTGCCGGAGTGAGCCACCATCACCTAGCTAACCTATTATTAAAGTATACACACAGGCTGGAACCATCTTTATCTTCTTTTACTAGGCACTCTTGCTTTTGTTATTTGGTCACTGTAGCAAGTAAACTGAAAATACTTTTTTTAATGTGTTTCATTTCTAGTCCATTAAGTTGGACAATCTCACCCTATGATTTTGATTTTCAAGTGCAATCTTGAAGCTTTGGCCTTGGAGGTATTCACCCTATGCTAGGTCTGCATTTGTTTTATCTTCTAAATTTAAGGCCCGTTAGTTCGTGTTTGAAGCACTTCTAGTCCTCCCAAGATTGGAGACTCTTCCTGACCTGCTTTTTTTCTCTGAGTTCATTTTTCAACTCCCTTGCAATATTTCGGATTTAGTTTGCCTCTTTGGCTTGTTCTCCTTGCTAATTTTTAGCTAGACACTCATCTCTCATTTTCTGGGCCCTGCCTTGGTTCAAGACATGTTCATCTTATTTTTCAAAGCTGTTATCTGGTACTTTTGGGTTACTCAATTCCTAAAGCAAGCAGTAAATAAAAACAAAACAAAAAAGCCCAGACAACTGACGTTAGAAAAGGCGAGATGCATTCATATTAAGCAGCATAACTGGGGTTCCCAAGGCCTGGTTTTGAATTTGGCTGATACATTAATTGACCACTTAACTCTCACATATAATGAAAACATACTTTATGAGTCACTCTATCACCTAGTACATTCATATGCATCATCAGTACTTCCCAAGTCAAAAGGATCCTGAAGTGGCCAGAACAGAAAAGAGTGTCTACCTTCCGGAAGTTGACAACTCAATGATCTTATAGGGATCAAACCAAATGACCATCTAAATGCACACAAGAGGCCCTTTTAAATGTGGGAAATACTCAAGAACGTTTATCTATTATTCTAACCATAAGAGTAAACTTGTGGTAGAGTTCTTAACGAGATGAGGTAAAAAAATATAGAAGTAAAGATAAACCTACTATAGTGAAAAGGAGAGAAAACACAGGCAAGTCAGGAAAGGGGAATTATTCGCAAAAATGGGACATGCATATGATACTAAGTAGATTTAGAGTGTTTCCTGAGCTTAGATCTACACCCAGAACTTATAATTCAGATCCATAATCATCTGCTCGATCAACAGTGCACCGGCCCTGCTTTCCACCATGTGTCAGCTCAGTGACAACAGCAAGTTTGCCGAGTATTGTCATAAGCAGTCCATTTGACCAAAGTCAACACAGGCTTCAGGTTCCTGGAAAGGCTTCTTGTTTAGACCTATGTGTGAAAACAATTCAGATCTGAACCTTAGAGCTTAACATCAAAAAGAGGTCAGGACTGAAGCTTGTAGTGTTCTTTATTCCACACATTGTCCTCTTTAAGTTCCCATCAACTTAGAATCATTTCCACAGATTGGTTTATATAGTTTTTCTAGTAATAAATTTTCCTATCGAAAGCAGAGGAATGCAGCATGCTTTCAACGGAATCTCTTCTACATTCCCACCTGACAGCTCGGTTAGAGAGTAAGTTTTAATTTTCATTTTGCTTTTGCCAACATTTTCTACCTTGCACTCTAATGGATACCTATGATGATTAAGAACAAATTATCCATCAATAGCAAGTCTAAAACAAGTATGTATCCTAAAATTGTTGACTCCATAATGTCTTTTAATGATAAAGATGATATTACAGCAAAAATTATGATACAATTTATGCCATCCTTTGAGTATTCTACTGTAGTAGTTCAGAATGCTGTTTTGAACTTTCTATGCTTCCCAATCTATTGAATTTCTTAGTGTTTCCCACTGATTCCAATGAATATTGTTAAATTGATGTCCAATGAAGATTTGGACAAAACAAGCAATAAGATGGTATTTATTCTTCCTCCTCCATTCTTTCCTCTTCTTTCCTTTTCTTCATAGTTTTTGTTATTCCATCACCATTTTTTTTTGCTTCCTAAAACTTCATGTGGTCAGATGCCATTATAATTCCATCATTACTCTATGACCACACGTGCAAGAGTGGTTTCAAAACAATATTCCCTGTTGTAGAAGTTACCACATTCATGTGGAACTTGAAACCTTTGTAGGTTCATGTGGCTTTTACCAGCCTCCTGAGGATTGATTAGTTTTAAATCCAGTTTTCTGTTTCACTGAATCGGTGGCTTATTCTAGTTTGTTCTGCCACTGTCCAGAGAGGAACAAAATATTGAGGATTTTTTGACTTTGAGTTAGTAAAAGAAATACGAGGCTTTGATTGGGTAACACAAGGCAGAATTAACAAGTTTTCATTGTTCAGATCTATCTCAATCAGACAATAAGGTTGTATCATTTTGTAAACCACACATACAAGGGATTGTGCTAATAAAACCATTATATTAACTAATATTTCAATTGTCAGAATCCCAGAAATTAGAACTTTTCCTCCTCCTCCTCTTCCTCCTCTTCTTCCTCCTCCTCCTTCTTTCTTTTTTTTTTTTGTAAACAAATGTAGCAATGTCTGACAGACTGGATTAATAGACCATTCAAACATGAAGTTGTATTACCAACTTCAAAGCCATAATACATGGAAAATCAAGTTGCTAAGATGTTCTTGGAATTGTGATGTAAGATTTCCCTTCTAACCTTAGATATGACTTTCTACATTGTGAAATATGGAAAGGGAATCAGAAGTCACAGAAAGAATAATAAAATGATAGAAGCTTAGTGTCTTTCACCTGATCTGCTTTTCAGGCCCATTTATAGGATCAAGTGTTTACTGACTGTCTTAAAAAGCTACAGAAAGCCGATTCCCCTGAGGGTATATAATACAAGCACATTTTCTTGTGTCTGAAAGTATTCCAACATCATTATCAGTCAGGGCTTTTTCCAAAAGTGTGATAGACAATGGGTTTTACTTTGCTCCTTATCTGATTAGAATTACCTAAGTGGGAATGGAGTCTGTGATTACAGATTGGGACAAGAACTGACAAGTTCTCATACATATCCTGGGATTGATTCTGCATTAGGAATACCCAGTACAAAGATTCCTGTGAGATTCAGGCGCCTCATGACAACACATCAACCAGATCTTTTCTTAAATTAGCTGCTGTCTTGTTAAGAAATAAGTTACGTTTTTTCCAAATTCATATGTGGAAGCCTTGCTCCCACACCACACCAGTATTCGGAGATAGGTCTTTTAGAGGATCAATTAAGCAAAAAGCAAGTTATCATGATTGACCTTGATCTGATATAGTTAGTGTCCTACAAAGAAAAGGACAAGCAAAAGCTGACAGCAGGGATGTATGCACAGAAGAACAGTAACCTCACCAGTGACCGAGAAACTGTCCAATGGCCAGATGAGCAGCTTGTGTACGTGTGGTAGGCTGGGGGAGCTTGTTGGCATTTCAGTCCTGGGCTTCTACTATCCAGAGCTTTGAGAAATAAAGTTATTTAAACCACCAATCAGAGGTATGTCATTTTAGCAGCACTAGCAGATTAATACAAGCCTATAGGCTTGAAACTTTGAGTAGAGGATAATGTAATTTCATTCAGATAATGTCAATTTACATGCATATGTTTGTAGGATTTCAGCACTGTGATTGGAAAGGATTAGAAGGCAGCAGTTCCTGGGCAGTGTGCTCAGAGTACCCAACTTGGTTCAATAAAAACCTCCTACAGACTGGGCATCTGTGCCTCATGCCTGTAATCCTATCTACTCAGGGCTGAGATCTGAGGATCACAGTTAAAAGCCAGTTTGGGCAGAAAAATCAGTAAGACTTATATCTCTAAATAACCACCAGAAAACCAGAAGTGGCATTGTGACTCAAATTGGTAGCGTGCTAGCCTTGAGCTGAAGAGCTCAGGGACAGTACCCAGAGGCCCAGCTCCACAACGGACCAGAAAACCAAAACCCAAACCAACCAACCAACCAACCAACCAACCAACCAAACAAACAAACAAACATTACTAGAAGAGAGGGCCTGTGGTTTCCTGTCAGAAGCTACCAGATTCCAAGATGGTATCATTGCCGGTATCATTGCCATTTTCCCAATGGTGCCCACGTTGCCTCAGACAATGGGATAATTCTCCATAGGTAGGTAGGGCAATATTCTCTCCTTGGCCCACCTCTCAGCATGCTTTCCTCTATGCCTGGAGCAGGGCACACTGATTTTTCTCTCTCCTGAAATTTTAAGTATCCTCCCATTTCTCCTTGGCTCAGTCTACAAAGTCTGCTTTTATTTGAGGCCTACTTTGTTAGGTTTTGGGCTGATCCACTTCACAGTAGAGAAACTTCGTCTCTGTAGAACTAGGAAATCAGTGTTTAATTGTAGTGTTTGAGTACTCCATCTTGGTCTTGTGAGTGGGTCATGGGACTTTAATGAAGGAAGTTCAACCCAGGGTCTCCATGTGTTTGAGTGGGGTGACTGAGAAAGACTTAGTAGTTCTATTAACAGAAGCCTCATATATTCACCAAGAAAACACTCTCATTATGCAGGCTGTGGTTTAGGCAATAAATTCTTGCAAATATTTTCAATTTACTTTCCACCCATCTGACCACTTCATATTTATATCTACTTCAGGAATTTGGAATAAAGCGAGCTTGGCAGTGTAGTTTTAAAATCTTTTAAAGGATTGCACAAATCTTCCTTACATGAAAACAACAGCAACATCCACAGCTAAGCTAAGTTATGCAGGAAAGGCTGCAGGGAAATTTTATGGTGCCTGACACTAGTGGTTAGAGAAGGTTTATTATGTGTTTTATGTGTGCAGTTTTGATATTAGTAGCATTTTAAGCATGGAATTGTTTAGCTCAGTGAAATATGTCTCACAGACAATTCGATTTTGCTAGTGAACTTACCTATCAGCTTTTGTAATCTAAGTAATATTCTGGGAAATAGTAAGTCACTCTGGCTTTTTGCTAGAGCTGGTTTACTTCCTACTTTAGATGGCCATGTTCCCGGGAAATACCTAGAGTCAAATTTATTGAGAAACTTCTGTACCCTCATGCAAGAAGAAATGCCATCTTGATTGAAGACAGTAAACATCCCACCTACAATATTCTTTGGAGAAGCTGACAAGGAATAAAGGAGAATCTCAAGTTATCATGGTAAACTGTCTCCAAATACTAAAAGGGAATAAAAACAAGTGCTTAAAATATGACTCTGTTTGCTACATGTATGGCTTTTTTAATTGCATCTTTACAGAACTTAGACTAAGACCCATCATAAAAAGCATTTCCTTGAGAAAGTGAGGAAATTCTGCCATCCCCCAAAAGAGAACTTACATATGTGCGTATTTATCTAACCCACTGGCTAACTGCTGGTGCTATGAGGGGAGACTGAGCTCCCCAGTCTCCATAGATACAGAAAAAGAGTCAGCATACAAAATTGGTCTGGGAGCATGGCAAGATTCATAGCCTAATGAAGCTATTGAACTGTTGCTTACATCAACTCCAGCAATCACATTTGCTCAGAACCACCTCTGGAGGCATCTGAGACAGTCAGGGAAGATTTAATTGGTTTGACCTTCTTGTCTTGCCGATATTCCACTGAGAGTCAGCCTTTGGAGACAGTGTAAGAAAGTTTTCATTCTGTATTAATAAATGAGAGCAAGCAAACAAAAACAAAATCTGAATTCTTGATGGCATTAGAAACCAGTTACTCAGTCACACAGATGTCTGACTCCCATAATTCTGATTCAGAATCTCAAAGACCAGGGTAATGAATTAGGTAACCTTTGATAATATGGACTTTTAGACCAGTAACATTTTTATGCAAGGAAGAAACTTGAAAGATAAGTTAGTCCATTAATGTATGAGGAAGTAAGTTTGCTGGTGTTGGACAGACAAAAGCAGGATGTGCCAGAGTAAACTAGTTCAGCAGGACTTACTAGACTTGAAGGAAGAGTTTCAGTTGCCCATTTAGACAGAAATACTGTATGTAAAGAAGTGAGACAAAGCCATATAAGAAAAGGAAGGGAAAAATGCGTGCCTACGAAATGTATACCCATTAAGCAACTTATAATCAAAACATTAGAAATTGTTCTTTTGGAATTGCCGTTTGCCTGCTGTTCTACTTCAGTGCATGGCTTCATTTTATGTCACAAACACAGGTTGAGGTGGTTGATAAGTAGATTATCTGTGGAGATATTAACTATTTAACTATTTAAAGGAGACTACTTGCAGGCATATATTCACACATACCCTCTGACCTGTCTATATGTTGATGACAAAGGTAAGGTGATTGCAGACTGCTATCCACTTATAACATTAAGTCAGAATCAGTGTTCTACCATTCACTGGATATGAGACTTGGAGCAAGCTTTTATTTTTTTAGCTTTTCTGGAACTATTCCTAGATGTGCAATGGAAACAATGGTAGTAGATCATTTCTATATCAATTATGCACTTAGGAACATGTTACAAAACCCTGCCTTAAGTTCACCACTTTTGAATAAGAGCTTTAAATTTGCTCATAATCTCAATGACCATAGTAGTGTCTTTCCCAGTGGAAACTATGAATTTAGAGCATATCTATTTCTATGTTTTGGAGCCACACTGCTCAAATCATATGTTTGAAAAGATTCTCATAAATTCACTATGATCCTATTACCTACCACTCCCTAAGAGCTATGATGATTGGTATGTGCTGTTCACATGTCCAAGTCATGGTATATACCAGAAAGTGCCAGAGTAGATCAATGGCTGTTGTGGAGTCTCCAACACTGGGTATTGACTGAAGTTTGTTGATAAAATTGGTGCACACACCTCTGTGTGTGTGAGCATGCGTGCGTACATGCCTCTGTGTGTGTGTGTGTGTGTGTGTGTGTGTGCGTGTGTGTGTGTATCAAAGGACTTAACACAACATAGCTTTTGTCTATAGCTTCATTTAGGGAGAAAAATATACCCCACACCTCTTGAGAAGCTCATGATAGAGAACTTACACAAGAGCTCACACAAAGCATGAGAAAATTGCGATGTAACAAGGGAACATTCAAGAATATGTTCAAGAATCTGAACTTTTTGAAAACAACAGGGGTGGCTAAATCTTTGGATAGAAGTGACGCTAAGCATGAAAGGATGAGGAAAAATCCATGGCAACCTCATATAAGTCAGGCCCGATGAAAATCACAATGAACAGAAATTTGGTGATCATCTTTGATATTTTACAAAATTAGGTGACAGTGGGCATGGCTAGGTATTCTAAGGTAAAGTAGATTTCTATCTTAGCTTGATGAGAGCTGATTAAGGAGTGGTATATTGTTAAAGGCAGCTGCCCAGATGTGTCCAGAGATGGATCCAGCACTCTGAATAAGTAGAAGCATGTGGGCCACAGAACATACAGTCGTGTGTGCATGTGTACATGCATGTCAAAGGATGATGGTGTCAGAGAGAAGAGGAAACACAGCAAATGAGAGTCAGGAAAGACACTTGGCATTTCACAGGAGAAGCCTTAGCCCAGGAACACTTGAATACACAGCACCAAGGTGTGCCTGAGGTTTTACTTTTGCTAACATCTACAGTAAAGCAAAATTGCCCTCATAGTAGGATGAAAGTTAAGAATGTTGTATTATCTAAGACATTGGTGATGATTTTGCTCCCTGTGGCACATGAGAGAGTCTGGAGACTTTAATTGTCATTAGCTAGGCTGCCATGAAAAAAATAGGGAATAATCTCAGTCCAAGGACCAGATCACATTTGGAAGCCAACTCTGGTAGGAAAGTCCACAAGACTCTTCTCCAGTTAATCACTAAAAAAAAGGCTGGAGGTAGAGCTGTGGCTCAAGTGGTAGAGCACTAGTCTTGAGAGAAAGAAAAAAAAAGACTCAGGGAAAGTGTGTAGGACCCCAGTTCAAGTCCCAGGTCTGGCACAAAATAAAAAGAAAGAAAAGAAAAGAGGAAAGAAGGAAAGGGATAGATGAATGAAGACAGGAAGGTGACAGGGAGTGTGCAGGGGGGAAGGCAGTCATAAAATTCAATGCATGTCCTACAAAATTGAGAAAATTGAAGGAAAGGGCAAGGTTGGGAGAAATATGGGGAGAAGGATGAACGGTGTTTCATTGCTCAAGATACATTGTATTCATAATCTGTGTTGTTGAAGAACAATAGCTTTGTACTTACAGATAATCCAATGTATTAAGTTATAAAGATTTAGCTGGTCAAATACTAATAGTGTCTAAAGTAAGAAACCCAATTCAAAGGAATCCACTGAAAATAGAACAATATCTGAAAACTAAATGATATTTGCAAAATAGTATCACCCAGTTAACACAAATAATGTGCATTTATTAAAGTTGAATCTAAGCAGCAGTTACTGTATTTCGAGTTTTTCTTTCCATATACCATAGCAGATGTTTCAAATAGATTGAGCTCTGCCAACATTTTTAATAAACTTCCACTCAAATCATTCCAATGAAAAGCAATATGATAAGCACCGTCCTTTTCTGGAATAATTCAAGTATAAAGAGTAGAAAATTATCTTCAAATTTAAAAGAAACAACAAGTTAATGAACCTAGTTTTACCGTCTATCTTGTATTTATCTTTCCAAATTGCCAGTGAATGTTTATCCATTTAAATTGTGATAAATTGTATACCCTAAAGAATCTTTTGTGATATTTTTTGATAGATGTATAACAGAAAAAAAATAATGTGTATTGTCTGCTTACAATATTGTATCTTTAAATTGCTAATAACATGCCACATTTAGAACATTAGACGCCAGATACAAGAAACAGCCACTGAGATGGAAGTCATTTCTCAAGGGGAAGCCTATCTCAGAACCAGTTAACACAAGCATGAATGCTTCATGGGTTGTGCCAACACATTAGCCACAAACAATTTCCATCCTAGAAAGTACACTGAGTGAATTTACTGGTGCATAATAAATGTTTGATCCTAATTAGATTTAATGAATTTTAATTCTGTATTTGTGATGCCTTTATAGGACACTGAGTAAATGGATATTTTAAAAAAAGATTGAGAAAGAGTGGACTTAGAATGTAATTATTTTAATAACACTGCTAACACTTTCCATTTTCTATTAATTTTCAAAAACTAGTGATAATGAAGAACAATCTAGAAGTTTTTTTATAAAAAATATAGATGCAGTTAAAAAAGCATCAGGAACATCTTAAGTTGCATTAGGATTCATTGTAATACAATTCACATTAATTGAAAAACTTCCTTTGCTAAATTTATTTAATTTTCCTTGAGAAGGTCAAGTTATAGGCACTTTTAAAAATAAAGTTTGACAAGTTTTACATGGGTTACAAATTTTGATAAATGGGTCAATGTCCTCCATTCTACTTTTTTTTGCATTTTTTATTGTAATTAGTAAAAGGGTTACATGATATTTGCCAGATAGAAGGTACATTAATTCACGTACATTGATACCCTTTCACATGTCTTGGTACCCATTTCCCTCCCACCCACCCCTCCACGCATCTTGGTTTTCCCCCCTTCCCTATCAAATTTCAAATAAACAAATACAAATAAATTCAATATATCAGATAGCAAAGTGAGATACTATAACAATATGAGATAACCAAGGGACAGCAAAGGAGATGAGAGACAACATAGTACACTAAGGACAACAATCATTCGTTATATGGCTTTTGTTTCAATATCCTGGAGGTCCTTTCAATTAGCTTCATAGTATATGGCCTTATGTATCAAGATTTTGCTCTATTGCAGATCTCTGCTAGTAGAGCCCAAGGTTTCTACTGATTATGACGAATGAGGGAAACCATTGAGCCTAAGTTCCCTTGAGTCTGGCTTACTTCACTTAATATGATTTTTTTCTAAGTCTTTCCATTTCCTAACAAATGGGGCGATGTCATTCTTTCTGACAGCAGCATAGAATTCCATTGTGTACAAATACCACAACTTGTTGATCCACTCATCAACTGAGGGACATCTAGGTTGGTTCCATATCTTTGCTATGGTGAATAGTGCTGCAATGAACATGGTTGTGCTAGTGGATTTAGTATGTCCTTGTTTCTGGATGGTTGGGTAAATGCCAAGTAGTGGAATTGCTGGGTCATAGGGGAGTTCTATGTTTAGCCTTTTGAGGCACTGCCACACTGCTTTCCATAGTGGTTGAACGAGTTTGCACTCCCACCAACAGTGTAGTAGTGATCCCTCCTGGGTAGTGATATTGGATTATGAAACTCATGGCCTCATACTTGCTCTGCTGGTGCTCTGCTACTTGAGCCAGACTTACAGCTCCACTTTTCTGCTGGTTAGTTAGAAGAGGAAAGTTTCTTTTTTGGCAGTGTTTATCTTAAATCAAAATCTTGCAGGTCTCAGCCTCTTGAGTAGCTAGGTTTTCAGGTATTAACTAGCATTAGGATTTCAAATCTGTTTCTAAAGATTATTTGCAATATATAGTGTACATATATACTATTATAACAACAAGTATATATATATATGTTCCTTTAAGATGAAGCAAAGGATAATAATTTTTGTAGTAAAATTTTAATATCTGTTCTTTTAGTTTTATTTTTAAAATTTGTTTGTTTTGTGTGTCATTCCTGGGGCTTAAAATCATGGCCTGGGAGCTGTCCCTGAGCTTGTTTTGATCAAGGCGAGCATTCTACCACGTGAGCCACAGATTCATTTCTGGCTTTTTGCTGAGAGTAAGCATCCCATGGACTTTCCTCAACAGAGTTTCAAACTCTGATCCTCAGATCTCAGCCTCCTGAGTAGCTAGGGTTATAGCCATGAACCACTGGTGCCCCGCCTTCCTTTCTTTTTAATAAGAATTTATCTGAGGCAGAAATATTCCAGCTGCATTTGTCAAAGAAAAACTGTGTGTGTAATTCAAACATTTTCAAATCGAATAGAAAAGTTAAATTATCTGATATGATTTCCTGTTCTTTCAAGGTCATGGTGCTATTGAATAAGTGTACTTTTTAACATCTTTCACATATGTTTAAAAATTTACTTCTGAGGAAATGTAGTCACAAAAATATATAATCACAAAAATTTATAGTCACAAAATCTATTACGGAATGTTCACATATTATATAGTATAGAGTTATGTAATCATACACTTTCATCAACCTTAAAAGGTTAGCCATCTTCTGTAACCCATACTCCCTAAGTCTCAGTTGAAAATTAAGCCTCCAGTGTCCATCAGTGGGACAGAGAAATGCCTCAGTGTGTAGCAGTCATTTAGGAATGACACTTCTTTCATCTGCTACTACTCTACCTATCCTCGGAGTCTCCAGGGGTCTTTACATTGCATGAATCCAGCTGGCAGATACAAGAAAGAGGAAATCCAGGGGTGAGTGTCAAACTTGGATAGGCAGACCCTGAAAGGAAAATATAACATTTGTACTGGTCAGAAATTAGTCAAGAGACTCCTTTAAACTGCTGGGGAGCCTGGAGAATGTAATCTAGCTGTGTGCCCTGGAGAGGAGGAAACAAGTTTACTGATATACATAGCATCATTTCTGACAATTCCATTGGAAGGGAAAGGTGTCATTCTCTGCTTGGTAGATATTAACCATTTTCTTTCTTGACAGAATAATGATCTGAAGGATAGATCTGAATTTAAGGTCTGTGTTGAGATAATCCACGTGTACCTGAGTAAGCTGGCCCCACACAGAATCAAAAGTTTTATCTTGCTGCCCTCCAGGGTGATCTGGTCATCTTTGGACTGGTGATTGCTTATTTTGCTTCTTATTACAGTATGAGGAAAGATTTGATTAGTAGCACCTATACCTGCATGGGGAAGAGTCACTGTCTTTAGGAATGAGGCTAGAGATTCAGCTATCCTTATCCTACATCAGAATCATACTCCTTTCAATTATTTGGAAGGAAAAGGTTCCTGATATGTACACGAATGGACAGAGTTTGCCACAGAGATAGTCCCCCGAGCCAGAAATGCACAGCTTGACATTTGGTATAAATATCAGACCCAAGTTTGTCAGCCACATTCCTCCAGGTAGGCTTAAGCCAGAGAAGGCTCAGTGCTAAGTGTCATGAAACTTGAAAATAGCAAAGAACTTGAAAGCTCATGTGTGACCATCAAAGCAGGGGCTTTGATGCAAATGGACAGATCCCATAGGCTAAAAGTCTCATCAAGTCTTTCATATTCTTCAGCATTAAAACTAGGAGATTATCATACTCATTTTTTCCACAATATTTCCTTTTAACTACCTGTAAGAAAGGAAACTTCTCAAAATGTCCCCTATATCATTTGATATAAAATCATCTCACTTTATACATCATACTTATATTAACTACATACCTCACCGTGTTAGTTAGAGTTTCTCTTGGAGCCTCACAAAACAAACTCAAGTAAATATCAGGCAAGATGTAAAAATGAAAATAAAATATAGCAAAGCAAAATTAAAATTCCCAGACTGTTACAAATGTTGTTTAAAGAAACTATCAAATTGAGGCAGCTCTATCTGAAATAAATAAAGGCGTCCAATAGTTGTAATAACGTGTGGATTATTTGGACCATTTGCTGCCAAAATAGATATTATATCAGCACAACTCCTCATTTATAACTTCTTATAGAGAGCATGTGCCAAGCATATCTAGTCCCACATGCTCAGCAGAAACTCCCCTCTGTCCAATTTATAATTATTACTTGGTGTATGCTGGTGAAACCCATTACTCACAACGGAATTTACAGTTCTGTAAAATTTAAAGATGATTATAAAGCAAATAAAAAAATCCCATATTAGTAGAGCTGTAATTTTACTGTTGGCAGCTCATGGAGTTTTAATTGTGCATACCCTTTCAAGATCACGGTAGTTGATTTGATAACCAGAATATTTTCTGAAGTTTTGCTGTTGTGAACTTGGATCTTGGTCTGGGGGAGAATTCTGTCCATCGAGCCACAGAATTAGTAAACGCAGTACTACCTCTTGTGTATGGCTGGTTATCTGTGTGACTTTACATGGCGAGTGTATAGGAAAGGTATATGAGCATATTCTTCGTATACATCTGTATGTGGGCTAGTTGATTTGTTCCACTTTGGGGATGGCTGGAGTGCAGGATGAGCAGGTATCCCTGTGTTTCAAAAGACTCAAGTGACTTCTATCCTGACATAACACAGAAAAATGATGTAAAATCCCTCAGTACCTGGGTCTTTTATAAGGAAAATTTGTCCAGTTGATTATGTTGTCCCTTTAGAGTTAACCTCAGAAATGAGACAGAATATTCACTGATAGAATGAATTCAGAATAGGGCAATGATGCCTGTATGCTTCTTTTCAAATTTGTATTTCCCAAGTGTGAAAAACATACAGTTAAACCTTCTGTTAGTCTTGCTTTTGTTGTTGATTCTACTCATTTTGTTTTGGGGGCAGAATCCCAATGTAGGCTAGGCTGACCTTGAACTCACAATCTTCCTGCCTTAGCTTCCAAAGTGCTGGCATTCTTGTCATGTGCAGTCACATGTGTTCAACTCTTAAGTTTGAATGATTCACTCCAACTTTTACAGATTAAAAAATGATTTTCCTTTTCCTTTCCTTTTTAATTTCTCATGATAGTCAAGAAACCTTAAAAATCCATGTTTGTTTGTTTTAATTGGAGCTGCTCATTGGAAACATGCTTTACTGTTAGAAGTTTCTCAAATCAAATGCAGATGAGGGAAGGGCTGAGCTATCTCAAGAGTGATGAGGATGTCAGTCATTCTAAGTTTAGAGTTGAAGCTCATCTAGTAAGTATGTCACAAGGCTTCAAGGAAGATAACTGTTTTTTTTTTTTTTTTTTTTTTGCTGAGAGATTGAAACTAGTTCTGTGTAATATACAGAAGGCAGCTTGCAGGTAGAAACCTCTAAGACTGGCTGCACTTTCCCTCAGTAATTCTCACAGCACCATGTGGCATGAGGTTTCATTTCCTTCTGTTTATGGGTTATGCCCAGACTAAAATGCAGATTAAAGTGTGCATGTGAGGCAAAGGAGGAGGGGCTTCATTTCCTTAGGATGGAGAGCTACATGAATGAATGCATGATGTGACATACTTATAACACCCAGGCATTCTCGTGATCCTTTATGGAGGAGAGAGCCTAGGAAATTCTGAATCATGAGCTTCCTGGGAAAAAGGTTCCCCCTTCCCCCCACAATTTAAAAAGATATGGAACAATGGACTAATTTGATAAGATTTCGCTGTGTTTTAGAGAGATAGCAGTAGGATCAACCTGTGAGATGCCATTGTGATAATTCTCAACGTTGGTTTCATGATCTCATGTTATTATGATCCTAATTATTTCAAAGTTCATCCCATTTCGAGGTGCCCTATATGTACTCTCAATATTCTAAGTGAATATTAGCAACCAATTAAGGTTAGAGCTTCAATTTCTTGAAAATACTCTATCCATAGCACTTTGCTTTTCCTTTGTGACACATTTCTGTTTCCCACCTCAGTCTTGCTCAACAAATGTGGCAGAATCAAGGATATCATAGCCTAGAGCATTCCGTGCCATTAAGGCTTCTCCTTTATTGAACATGTTCTCCTTTCCTATCCTTGCTCAATTTCTCCCCTTAGGTTCCATTCTCGTATCAGAAACAACCTTTATGTATTATATATGCTTAGCTTCCACTAAATTGCAAGTGATTTGTTTTTTAAAATTCTGTTGGTTTGGCCAAACATGAAGAAGGGATGTTCTGAAAATTGATAACATCCCCCTAGGCAGGCATCTATGTCAGTCTAGTGCATCTCTGTAGTCTCTGTGACTCCAGCAGCATTCCCCACTAAATAATAATAGGGAGGTCTGGTAAAGAAATTCCATAAAAGAGCTCTACTGCCTTGCACAAATGCAAGTTCACAAACAGATCCAGAAAAAAAATGTGCAGAGCAATATGAAACAACATTTTCTTTTTAGCTGCACGCAGATATTTTTGTCTGAAACCATGCCATCATTAAAATAAATCAGCCCTGTTGCCAGTTTTGAGAATGTGAGTGATCGAGGAGGGTACAGATCAATGATCAATTCTGTTCTGAATAACTTGTCATCACACTTGGAGAAGAGAATATATTATATTTTAAATGAGGCATTTCAATTGCATAATATAACTTAATTGACCCTGAATACACGAGGTTTAGTTCAGACACAGCACACACAGATTTGTTTTGGTCTATGGAGAAAATATATTTTATATTATGACCACCTAGTTCCTTTGAATGTGGTTTATAGTGAAGAAGCAAGCTTTAAACATTTTTTTCATATATTTTATTGTAATGAATAGAAGGGTTACATTATATTTGCCAGATAGAAGGTGCATTAATTCACATACATTGATTTTTCATTTCTAACTCCTTACATGACCTAAAGCAAACACTTGAACATATGTTCAAATACTCCAATTTGTAGTATGCACAGAGAAATCTTGTTTGAACATCTTCTACTAGAGTTTTTTTTGAAGAATGTTTATTTTGTACTATAGGCTCAAAAAAGCTTTTCCCCCCAAAGTCGTATTCATCTTTCATAGACTGTTTCAGAAATAATACTCCTGTGATATTTAAACAGGAACAAACCTAACAATATCACTGCAGCCCATGAATAATTTATATATATACCAGTACAGGTAGCTATCATTCTTGAGAATGGCTTCCCAAAGGACAAAGGCCATCAGATAAATTACCTGTGTGCAGAGAGCAGCTGTCTGGCTGTCTGAAAGGTCAGAGTGATGTCTTTTTGTGATAGCTCTATAGTGATCATCTCTATTTTTCTTTGGTTTCCACCTTCAGTTAGTAATGCAAAGGACTCTTATTCTAGCACACTGTCATGCTGCATTGGTTCTTGTATTAAGTAGCTGGTCTTCTTAATCATTTCACTAAACTCAAATCTACAAATATTTTGTCCTGTACTGTTGTTCTTAGTAGATTCTGCTCTCTTCATCTCTGAAGCTTCCTTTCATAGCACTTATTATGATTTTAGGTACATACATCATTGGATAATTGCCCTTTGGGGTGCCAGTCCTGGAGTTTGAGCTCAGGGCTGTGGCACTGTCCCTGGGCGTTTGTGCTCAAGGACAGCATTCTACCACTTGAGCCACAGCTCCATTTCTGACATTTTGGTAGAGAAAGGAGTCTCATGGACTTTCCTGCCTAGGTTGTATTTTACCATGATCCTCAGATCTCAGTCTCCTGAGTAGCTAGGATCACAGACAGGAGCCACTGGTGCTGAGTGGGTAATTGCTTTTGGTAAGTGTGTTTCTTCTGCATGCTAGTCCTGTAATGGAATCAAAGACTATGTCTCCAAAACTCATCCCAGAGGCCAATACAGAGTACCGGGTAGATCTTCCCCAGTGATAGCAGATGAAAAGACAAAGACTAATGCTGGAATAAATGTTAGAATATCTCCGAGTGTAATTATTTAGAATTTTATCCAATTCACTGAATAAGAACGCTATGAGGTCCCAGAGTATGTCTCATTTATTTGTTTGTTTGTTTATTTATTTTTGTGAGTCGTGGGGCATGAACTTGGCCTGGGTGCTGTCTCTGAGCTTTTCAGCTCAAGGCTACTGCCCTACCTCTGGGCCTACATGATGTCCCTAAGCTTTTCAGCTCAAGGCTATCATTCTACCCTGGAGCCAAGCTCCACTTCCCATTTTCTAGAGATTAATTGGAAATGCGTGGGCTGGCTTTGAACCTTGAACCTCAAATCTCAGCCTCCTGAGTAGCTAGGATTACAGGCATGAGCCACCGTGCCCAGCCATAAGAGATCTTGTATAAGAATCAAATAATTTATAAGTTTAGTAATAAAGTAGTGTTTTCAGTTACAATAAACTGGTACCCCATCAAAATTCCTGAAGCATTTTCATTTCATTGAATGAAATATTGTCATAACATTTTGTGATTCTACATTTATTTCTTAATATTACATAAGAAGTTTTTGCTAGCATCTGTGAATCATATGGAGTATTGTGTTTGCAGATTGTGTTTGCAATTTATCAGTAGGCCAATTTTGTTATAAAAAGTGCTGTAACTGGGGCCGAGAGCTTGGCCTAGTGGTAGAGTGCTTGCCTAGCATGCATGAAGACCTGGGTTCGATTCCTCAGTACCATATACATAGAAAAAAAAAAGCCAGAAATGGTGTTGAGGCTCAAGTGGTAGAACTCTAGCCTTGAGAAAAGTCCAAGGACAGTGCTCAGGCCCTGAGCTCAATCCCATGACTGACAAAAAAAAAATGCTGTAACTTAGCCTTTGCTCATAACAAATGTCACTTAAGTACATGGGTGATAATGAAGCAAACCATTTGTGAGAATGAATAGCACCATGTCAGGAGAATCTGTGGTAAAAAAGCAGGGCTGACACTGGATTTCCATTCCAAGCCCAGCACAGTCACACCCTTTCCTTAATAATGAATCTGAAATGTTGCCAACTCTGCCTTTTGTCTTGGGATGTATAGAGCTATTTACACCTAAATAGGATGTACTGAGTTTACATCTATAGGTTGACAGGATCATATTTTGGAAAGGTGCTATGTAATAAGAGATTTTAGTGGATGCAGAGTGAACATGGAATGTGTTTATTTGGACAAGATAAATATGGCTGCAGAAGGCAAGATAGGAAGGCAGAGAGAAAGGAGGCAAAGAGAAATCAGAATACTGCTGAGAAATTCTAATTGCGTGTTGTAGTAAATGAGCAAAGGAAATGAATGGACAGTTCTGAAAGGAAGTACAAATGGTAAATGAACACATAAAGAAATGTTCAGCACTTTTAGGAAATCAAACTAGCACTGAGATTCTAGCACACACCCATTAGCATGGCTGTCATTAAACAAAAAAAATATAACAAATGCTGGACAGGATGGGACAGAGGGAAGAGCCATTATACCCTGTTGGCTGGAATGTAAAGTAGTGTAGCCATTATGCAAATCAGTAAGAAGATTTCTCAAAAAACTGGAAATAGAACTACCAGATGAATGGATAATGAAGGTGTGGTATATTTACACCATAAAATTCTATGCTGCCATCGGAAAGAATGACTGACCCATTTGTAAGGCAATGGGAAGACTTGGAAAAAAATCATATTAAGTAAGCAAGGCCCAAAGAAACAAAGGCTTCACAGTTTCCCTCATTTGTAACAATTAGTATATATTTAGGATTCTCCTAACATAGGATCATAGTAGCTCAAAAGCTATATACATATATCCATACAGGATGAGGCTAAGTGGAATGAACCCTAGAATATGGAAACAAAAGTTTTATCTTTGTGATTGCTGTTCTTAATGTACTATGTAAAGTGATTTCTTTTTACTTCTTTTCCCCTTAAGGTTTATCTCATATTGTTACTGTATTTGACTTTGGTACTTGCTACATTATATAGACATTTATTTGTATAATTGCAAATGGGAAGGTAAGGGAAAAACAAGATGAGTGGTAGGAGCTGGGGAGGAGGGAAAGTGGGAGCAAAACAAGGGAAGAGGTAACAATGTTCAAGAAATAATGTAC
The DNA here is from genome assembly GCF_031878675.1 of Megascapheus bottae. Taxonomy (NCBI): domain Eukaryota; kingdom Metazoa; phylum Chordata; class Mammalia; order Rodentia; family Geomyidae; genus Megascapheus; species Megascapheus bottae. The sequence continues at coordinate 19,513,666 of NC_143528.1, read as the reverse complement.
CCACTCCCTGATGAATATAACTAACCCCTCTATACATCACCTCAACAATAAAATAAAATTAAAAAAAAGAAAAAATAGAACTACCATATCATCCTGCTATACCATTCCCATATATATATGCATTTATATGAATGTATATATGTGTATATATGAATGTAGCATACAATATATTTCTGCACACAAATATTTATGGAAGCACTGTTTACAATAACCAAATTATATAACCAGCTTAGGTGCCCAAGAACTAATGAATCCCTAAAGAAAATGTGCACTGAACCATGAATAGAGACTGCCATGCTGAACAAGACAAGACTCACTCAGAAATATGAATACCACATTTTTGCTCATGTGCAGAAACTATACTACAATAATAATAATAACAATAATAATAATAGAGAGGCATGGCTGCAAATGGGAATTGCCTTGAAGGGAGTCAGTGAGAAGAAAGAGGGGAAAGGAAAGGATCATGGGGGATAAACAGGATCAAAGTACATGATATAATATTAAAACAGTATGGTAAAATCCACTAAAAACTGACAGGAGGCTAAGTTCTATGAAAACACATTATATGCATGTATAGAGGTAGCCCAATGGAAAGACTCTTGCACAATTAATTTGTGCTAATAAAACAACTGTTTTAATAACCTGTAGCTAGAGAACAATTAGTGAGTTGTCACCATTTTGATGTGAAGATAGTTGTGAATACTTAGGAAAGATACTGCATTATCAAGATGCCCATGGGAGAGGTTCAGAAGGTGAGCTACTTGGAGAATAAAGTCTGGAACCGGTGAGAGAGATCAGGGTCAGATACATAGATTTGGGAATCATGGTGGAGGAATAAACTGCTGGATTCAGGAAAAGCTAGGGGGAATTAACAACGTGGAATCCATGGGCACAAGGAGAGGGAAAGAGAGAGACAGAAGTGGAATGCAGAGGGTGAAATCAGAGAAGCTGAAGAGGAATTGAGAGCTGCCTGTGTCACAGAAGGCACAGAAGAAGCGATTTGAATGAAGGTCAAGGAGTCAACAGTGTCTAATGCCAGTAATCTCAATCTTTTCCTACCATTCATTTGCAAATATTATTCTTGCTAATTGTGTGATACTTGGCTTCCTGCTTTAACAACAATGACTTGGGGAAATAGTACAAGGTGCTTCTTTGTATGACTAAAACTGCAGGATTTCTTGCAATGTATTTATTGCTTATTTTTAAAAATAGTTATATATTCTTTCACTGATTTTTCCCCATGAAGGAGTTAAAAATGTGTTACCCTACTAGGTGTGGTGGCTCATGCCCAGTAATCCTAGCTACTCAGGAGGCTGAGATCTGAGGATCAAGGTTCAAAGCCAGCCTGGGCACAAAAGGACCTGAGATTCTTATCTCCAATTAACCTCTGGAAAATGGAAAGTAGGGCTTAGCTCAAGGGTAGGGTGGTAACCTTGAGCTGAAGAGCTCAGGGACAGTGCTCAGGCCCAGTCCAAGCCCCATGATCACACAAAAAAAGAGTACCCCAAAATTACCACCCTGGCATGCTGACATTCTTAAGATAAAGGCACTCCGTCAACAGCAGTTTCAAGAAGCATCTGACCTTCTTTCTGTTCATTAAAAGCAGATTTCCAAAGGAGAGATGTCTTTTCTCTCACCACCAAGGACTAGAAGCTGGAGTTGAGGGAAATGCCAGCAAACATGCCTGATGAGGTTAACTCTTGCCTTCCTGGCCTCACTCTGCCCAGTGGAAACCTCCCCCCTACCCTGCCCCAACCTAAGATCATCCTCTTTCTTTGTCACATGTTCACAATTTATTATTTTTACTGTTTTTTGAAGGGTTGTATAATTCAGTATGTAACTATTAACTGAAACTTGGTCTTTGGTTCTTCAATCCCAAAATGTAAAGGTTCAAGTGCAACATATAACTTGGGTTGAAGAAGTTTTATGCATGTATTTTCTTGACCTGTCTCCTGCCCATTTAATTTTTAAGCTTAGTCCACTTTCAGCTCTCAAAAAAAAAAAAGGAGCAGAAACAGAGAAAAGCAGTTTTCCTTCCAATTTAATGAAATGATAAGCTAGGTGCACGTGGCTTTTGCCTCTAAAGACTATCTCCCAAAAGAAGCAGCAAAAACAACAAAAAGGGAGCTTAGGTGTGGCTCAAGTGGTAGAATATCAGCTGTGAGCAAGCAAGCTGAACAAGTATGAAATCCTGAGGTCAAACACTTATATACCACTGAAATAAAAATATAAAAGGGATTTGTGACCAGAATTTTCATTTTAGCATATTGGACTGACTCTATGGTATAAAACAAATGGAAAAAAGTAAAAAAATTTTAAAAATTAAGCAATGATTTCTGCCAAGTGGTGATGAAAAGCAGTTTTTTTTTTTACTTTTCAATTACTTTTTTTCATATATTTTTTATTGTAATTAATAGAAGGGTTACATTATATTCACCAGATAGAAGGTACATTAATTCACATATATTGATACCCTTTCTCATGTCTTGGTCCCCATTTCCCTCCCCCCACCCCCACCCCTCATCTTGTTTTCCCCCTTCCCTATCCAATTTCAAATAACCAAATACAAATATATCCAATATATCAGATAACAAAGTGAGATACTGTAACAATATGAGATAACGAAGGGGCAGCAAAAGAGATGAGAGATAACAGTACATTAAGGACAACAATCACTCAATATATGGATTTTGTTTCTATATCCTAGAGGTCCTTTCATTTAGCATCATACTATATGGCCTTATGTATCAAGGTTTTGCTATATTGCAAATCTCTGCTAGGAGAGCCCAAGGTTTCTACTGATTATGACAAATGAGGGAAACCATTGAACCTATGTTCCTTTGACTCTGGCTTACTTCACTTAATATATTTTTTCTAAGTCTTTCCATTTCCTAACAAATGGGGCGATGTCATTCTTTCTGACATCAGCATAGAATTCCATTGTGTATAAATACCACATCTTGTTGATCCATTCATCAACTGAGGGACATCTGGGTTGGTTCCATATCTTTGCTATGGTAAATAGTGCTACAATGAACAGCGTTGTGCTAGTGGATTTAGTATGTCCTTGTTTCTGGACAATTGGGTAAATGCCTAGTAGTGGAATTGCTGGGTCATAGGGGAGCTCTATGTTTAGTTGAAAAGCAGTTTTTTTTCCCCTGCGATATTAAAGAAGTGTTGAATATAAATATTAATGAACAGCTGTGTATCCATAATATTTTTGAATACATTATATTGCAATGAATGCATTAATTTATAGAGTGAATTCCTTACATTCAAAAGGCGATCCTGGCCCACTGCTGGTATTCTGTGCCTGGGCTGGAGTTGTGGCTCAAGTTGTAGAGCACCGCCAGGTGAACGTGCAATCTGAGTGAGTGTGTGGTGCCCAGTGCGAAGAAGAGTTTGTCATACAGATGCTTAGCAAAACATTACATAGAGGGGCCGGGAGTTTGGCCTAGTGGTAGAGTGCTTGCCTAGCATGCACGAAGCCCCGGGTTCTATTCCTCGGTACCCCATACATAGAAAAAAAGCCGGAAGTGGTGCTGAGGCTTCAAGTGGTAGAGTTTTAGCCTTGAGAAAATCCAAGGACAGTGCTCAGGCCCTGAGTTTAAGCCTAGGATTGGCAAAAAAAAACTCAACCAACCAAACAAACAAAAAAAAACACAAAAAAAACCAACATTACATAGGAGATAATAATACTAATGGTAATATGTCATATTCTCACCATTTTTTAAATGTATGTTATTGAGTTTGGTTAAAAACCACTGAATACCATTTTAATCAAAAGTTTCCTTTCTTTCTCGGGGTAACCAGTACACGAATTTATTGTTTCTCAGTCCATATATTTCTCTACACTATGGCAAGGTAGGTTTTTTTTTTAAATAGATTCTCTTTGTTAAAATGAAAGTAATGTTTTCCTATGTCTGGTTTTGAAGATTTTTTTTTTAATTAAGAGCTTTTCCAGTCTCCATTTCCGTTTGTTCTACACAGTGCTTCATAAAACTTTATTTTAATTAAAATTGGTATTGTGTATTTCTTCACTTTTTTACCGGCAAATATTAAATTATGCTTTGTGAGTGGTTTCTTTTTATCTTGAAAGGCTTGGAGTTCTATTAGTGTTGCTTGGTAGAGTATAAGTTTTAAAACAAAAACTCCACTTGATTCCTACACATACAGTCTTAAAACACAAACAATTGAGGCACTGTGCAACTATCCTTCTTAAAAAATTTAATTCCATAAATATGAAACTGCTTATGGTGATAAAAGTAGTTACTCATGTTCACTTAAAACACAAGTGGGTTTATTAGTGATTTCTTTTCTTTCAGGTTTATGTGTAAGATTGTTCTTAGATTAATAAGAAGTCAAGTGCTTCTGTTCTCTGAAAATTCACAACAATCCACCAAATGTTTGCATGCGTATGCACTATTTAGTCTTGTAGAATATTGATTAGAAGAAAGACATATGTGCATATGTAAAATTACAATGTGATCACAAGTGATTTTTAGTTTTCAGATAAAATAATGTAAGGAGGATAAAAATTTAACCGCAAGCCTACTGTTTTCTTAGCATAGCATAAAAGCTACTGCCTATATTTTTAGACAAGTTTTTATAAGCTGTCATTATTGCATATTAGAAGCACCACATCAGACAAAAATAAATGTGTCAATTCAAAATAAATATATCATGAAATACATTCGTGATGAATAAAGCCATTCAAAACTCAATATTTATTTTGTAGACAGACAAGACATGATTTCAAAAAGTAAGTAACTTTCATTCTTTTAATAATGTAGCACTCATCAATTTCTATTTTCCCTCAATATTTCTTCCTTAGTTTTGTTAGTTTTTCATCATGAATCATGGTCTTTTATTATCTAACCATAAGGTCTAGGAACTTTTTAGGTTTTGGTCTTTGTCTTGAGTGAAAATGATCATAGAAGATATAAAAAATTCCAATGATTTCATCTTATATCAGAAATCCATCTTACATTTTTACCCAAACTCTATCATGGAGAGGTGATTTTCTGTACAACCAGGACAAAGTGTTTCCTACCCAAGAATAAGGCATTTAGTGCCCTTCTTGGATTATCATGAGCCCTACCATCTTTATCAGCAACATTTTTCTGGAATCTCCCCTTACACGTTCACAGTTCTGGCTTATTTACAGGTGTCCATGGAAAACCACATCTCCAACACTTGGCCCTGCTGGTATGCAAGAATGTGGTTTCTAATGCAAGCACATTTAGACAGCCAATGTTACAACACATTATCTGTTGAGAAGCAGTGGACTCAACCCCAAAAGTACCCTTTTCCACCCCATTACCACCGAAACGGAATGCTCTCATAATAAAAAAAAGATAAATATGGACTTGAAAGCACTTTTGTTTTGGGAAACTATATATTTGATTGCATTTTTATGAAACTTTTGATTGTATTTTTATGAAACTCAGTCCCTCTGTACCCATAAATAACTTTTTCAACATTCTTGTGTTATTTTAAAATTAAGAATTTGTTTAAAAACTTAAGTGCTACATAGTTTCAAGATATTTCAAAGGTCAAACAAACACAAAGCTTCTAAGTACCATCTGTAGTTAAATTTGAAACAAAGCACATTTCTTAGGTTTGCAAAATTGAATGAAAGCAGTACCACCGGGCTGAATGCCTGTCGAGACTGAGAACTCCACTAGAATTAAGTTGTACTTGGACTAGTATATTCATACGTCAAAGAAACCAAATGAAATGCTTTAAAAAAGCACATGCTGACTCTAAAGGTATCTATTTTCCTAGTGAGACAAATTCAATCTTTTTGAAAATGCATCCTGAGAATAAGAAATGAATATTCTTTGGGGTGCTAAACTGCTTTTCATAGGAGTATCATTTTCAATTTAAAATTTGTTGAGTTGCTTGTTCATTACCTTTGCTTCATTATGCCACTGGTATACCCAGACGTTTCTCTGTAATCCCCACTATTTTCTGGTTTATGCTTTTCTTTCGGTGGAGTAGGGAAAGTTAAAATGAGTGTCCCTGTCTTGATTAGTGACACCATGTTCAACAGAAGGAAGCAGAGCTCTTTGAGGTAATATAGCTGATTTTAGGATAAGAATTGGGAATACAAGCAAATGAGCCTGAAGCATCTTGTAGTGGTAGAAGGAGAATCTCACAGGGATGGGAAAATGCCCAAAAGACCCCTCAGTCAGGAGATGCCCAAAGCCTAAGTTGGAGGAGTCTGAGCTACAAGGTAATTGTAGGAATATAACCCAAAGTCTAAATAAATACTCCTGAACAAGATGAACAAATGATTGCCTTTATGACAATGGAGAATAGACAACTATCCCTTATGTAAAAGTCCAGAATTAATGTGGGAACTCTGCAAGGTAAAAGGATGTAACTGTCAGACTTCTCACATGTGAGCTCTGTAGATCTGTGTGCTCATTAAGGAAAAGGGAAGGAAAGACACCTGGTCAGTAGTGAAGCCAATCAAATACTACCTCATGCAGGTGATCAAAGATGTGGAAGTCATATATCCTGTGGACACTATGTCTTGGATTATTATATGATGAGAATGGCACTTTCCCTCTCTCGTTTTCCTGTCTCTAGCCTGCAACCTCAGTTTAATTAAAAGAAAATTATCTGAGAAATCTCAGTGGCAAATTTCAGAAGGATTTGACACAGCATACTTAAAAACTGTCAAGGTCATCCAAAACAAGGAAAGGAAACTGTCACAGCTAAGAGGAACCGAAGGAAACTTGGTGAGTAATGTAATATGACTGGACAGGATCCCAACACAGAAAGAAGGACACTAGTTTAAAACAAAGAAAAGCTGGGTTTGGGTGGCTAACACCTGAAATCCTTGATATTTAAGAGGCTGAGATATGAGGACTGATGTGTGAAACCAACCTGAGAAGAAAAACCCCAACTCTCCAATTAGCCAGTAAAATGCTGCACAGATGTGACTCAGGTGACAATTTAATTTCATCATAAATTTGTCTGACTGAATTGACTCTGTTTACATTTCTGTGGAAGTCACAAGCTCATTTTTATGAAAACTCTTTAGATGTGTTCCCAAATCTTCCAACCAAGTGACAAGCCCTACCTTAGTTTCCTGGGTACCATTGCATTATGATGGCGATTGAACCTTAAAACTTGCTTTGCAGAGACAGACACCTGTAAATTCAGCCATAACTATGCAATTCTCTCCCCGAAATGGTCTTATTTTTTCTTTGGAGATTATTCACTGTATCGGATATCCTAAGACTTGATGTCTTTAATGAGAAAATACAAAAAGATTTCAGCATCCAGACAACACAAATTTACATGACCAACAAATGAATGTTTTCAGATCCTGAGCTTGATTATTTTTGTTTCTAATAGGACAGATTTTGCTGAAATAAGCTTATAGATCTCTTCTTTATCCATACCCTTTCTCTTTTTTACTCCTTTCCAAAATACACACACACACACACACACACACACACACACACACCCTTACAAGTGTCCATTTGACCGTTAACTCACACATCAGCTTTAGATCACCAAGAGTTTTTTGTTGTTGTTGTTTTTGAGGGAAATGGACTCAGACTGATTTCTCCTTTATTCTCAGTACTTTACAAGTAATAGTACCAATGTTTTCAATGGCTACAGTGTTCCCTAGGAGTATACCAGTTGAACAGGAAAAAAAATATATCTGGAAGTTTATTATTGTTCCACGAATATATTTTCCACCACCTTTGGAAGGTCAACAAAAGGGATACTGTCAAGCAGACAGAGCTGCACAAAATGTTAACATTTGTTCCCAGGAGCTCAGAGGCATATTTAAGGGAAGAAAGACATTCCATGCCTCTCCAGAGATTTCCTCCCTTCAACTGAATTATACCAACATGTTCACACCACTGTGGTAGAGACTGTGTAGGAATCTAAAATGTAGTCTCCTGTTTGCCAATGCTTAAATACCACAGCTACAAAAGTTCATGTTTGAATCCAAGTTCTCTTTCAAATGCGGTAGGAAAAACAGGGGGAGAAAATGCCTGTGCACGTGAAGTTACAGGAGATGTTCTGGAAATAAGGAAGGTCCTTGTGTGACAGCTTCTGTGCTCATACAACAAAGCCTCAAAGTTGCCAGAAGTCACCTGGCTTTGGATTAGATTTCAAACACAGGCTCACTGATATTCATGAAACCTTGGGCAAACATGGGTCAAGTTTCGAGCAAGGCCAGGGTAGAATACTTCTTTCATGTGGAACCTGTGTGAAACTCAGTGGTTTTGGCTAGGCTTCACCTTGAGTTTCACACTCGAACCATCCAAAATTTCAAAGTGAAATTATGGGGCAAATAGAAACAGGGTGGAGAATGGGGTACAAGTAGGACCAATTCAATGGCTTCTCAGGAAATAGGATGGCAGGCTAGCATCTCCCAAACAGATTTCTTCCTGGTACCACGTAATTTTGCAACCAAATTTATATTGTCTTTAGAGAGATATTTGTAGCTGATACTATTTGGTAAGCCCAGTAAAGGGGAGCATCCGAGACCTTTCCAAGATCCTGAGAAGCACAAAAGCACTTTACTTAAAATAACTGGGGCTGTAAAAAGTTGACCATGCACAGAAATGCGATAAATGAATCTACTCCTTATAAAGAAGGCAAGTAGCAATGAATTGTCCAGGTTTGAGAAACAAAAATTATATTAAACATCTCTCTCTTTTCCTACTATGATTCCAAAGACTAATGTTCATATCACATGTATTCCTCATGAGGGTTGGAGGGGAGGAGAGGATCCATGACAGAGGATTCTCCTTAGCTCCACCCCTTTGGTGTGGCCACTTGCTGCCTCTCTAACTAGGTGCAGGTTGTAGAGAGTAGACTGTGATCGCTCTAGTCCTCTGCTAGGATGGGCTCGTTGTGTTCCTCACAGTCACAGAATGTTCAGGGATGGTCACCCCTGGCTGTGAGTATCAGACTGTTCATATTGGGCTGAAGATAACCTGAGCTTAGGATAGGAGGGAGAAGAGAAACCAACACAGTGTAGCAACACACTGGGTCTTTCTTTAAATTAAGGACTACTTAACAGAGATTGATTGACAAGTAATGAACCTTTTTGTCCATTTTAGGAAATATATTATTTTTCATTATTAACACATAGAAAAATTTTCACTAGTAGACTTTTGGCTACTGAAGAGTTTTTTTTTATGGCCTTGAAAAATTTCCTTTTTTTTTTTTTCTTTTAACTTTTTCTTCTTGCTTGTTTGTTTTCTATTTTCTTTTGCTACTCAGAAGATCACCATATGTTTAAATGTGTGTTTTCCTCTGAAATGTGGTCTATGATACCATTAACATTGTTTGGAAAAAGGAATCATTAAACTCCAAGGGTTCTAGTGCTCATGTTTTTAAAAGCAACAATTAGGTCCCAAGCCAAATGGCAATTTTGAGGAAGCTGGACACTCAAGTGGAGGTTAATAGAATTGGATTCTAGTGCAGTTTTTTGCCTGCCTGCCTACAGAGTGTGTGTGTGTGTGTGTGTGTGTGTGTGTGTGTGTGTGTATTTGTGTCCATATAGAGTTGTCCTTCTTTTGCTTGAGATTGGAGCTCTACTACTTGAGCCACAGTTCCATTTCTAACTGCTTGGTTGTTAATTAGAGATAAGAGTTTCATGAACATCCTTGCCCAGGCTGCCTTCAAATGGTGATACTCAGATCTCAGCCTCTTGCTTAGCTAGGATTACAGGCATGAGCTGTTGCCTGCTTCAAACATCTGCTTTGGAGAGGAGCATTCGATTTGTTGGAGTGTCTACACACTGAAAGAACTTTGCCAGAAAACTGTTCTCTTTCTCTTGGGGGTTCCTTTAAGAATAAAATCTAAGATATACCAGTGAGGAAAATAAAATCCCAATAAGTTACTTGAAGAAAACACTATCAAAGCACCACCCACAGGCACGTGAATGTGTGCACACATGCACGCATACACACACACACACACACACACACACACACACACACATACACTTTTTACTAAACCTAGTAAACACAAAGTAAATGTTATGCTTGAAGTTAAAGTCCACAGATCAAAGTACTTTGTGAAGTGTCCAGTGCAAGTATATAAGGAGAAAAGGGATGACTCAGAAAACGACCCCAAATAATTTTGGTGGATCCCCTAATATAGTCTAAGGATATATGACAACAACAACCAGAAACATAACTTTGCTAATTCCACACTTGCACGAACTAGACAAGGATGAAAGACATCAATGTTTGCAGTCACTTAGTTGACCGGAGAGAATCATTACTAATATATTTTCTTCACCCAGGTGATTGAATCTCTTTCCTGCTTTTTTTTTTTAATGCCCCCAGAAAGTTAAAAATAAGACAGCAGTCTAAACAACAAAATTATAATGTCTGACAGTGTGTCCTCCTGTTGTGGTAATCAGGCTTAATAAGAGCTCCTACCCAACATTAAACTAGCTACAGCCAGGTCTGTCTCACAGACAACTTTAGGCAAAGTTTAAAATTAGAGCCATACAAATGCTCGTATGCTGTTGCTGGCTCTTGGAACCCAGTATTTTTCTCTGGGAGTTTCTCCTAACCTCCCTTTATTTTTATACTAAAGAAGTTCCTTTGAAAACAAGGGTCAGAACATATCAGAAAACAATTCAGTGAGCCAAGAATGAAAACCTTACCTGCTGGCAGCTGAGCTTCACAGTTGATCTACACAGAGGAAGCAGGAGTTGGTGGCCTTTTACACGTAGAGAGTGTTTATTTAGCCCTTTTAAAAAGGTCTTGAACTCCAGAGGTTTGAGATTAAGTCCAATCCAAGTGTCTGAAGGGGAAAAGAAGAGGGCAGAAGAGAAGGCAAATGAGCCAGAGAGAAGAATCCCAGCTGTTGGGTGGCGCTTCTGTTCTGGGAGCTTTGGAGCTATTTCCAGAATTCACAGAGCACGGGTTGAAAATACCGCCCTCCCCACCTCTCCCCACCCCCACTGGGGGGGGGAACAACATAAACCAGGAAACCCACAACAACTCAGTTCATTGTACAAACATTCATGTAAATTTTGAAGGCCACTGCTAGTCCTATTGAAAACACACACACACACACACACACACACACACACACACACACACACACACTCTTCTTTATTCTTAAAGAAACACAATACCTTGCTACATTACAATTTTCAAAGCCATATACCTGATCTGTTGAAAAATCAGATGCTACAGCTTATGAAGAGGGAGATTTGTTTTCTTCAAATTGTTGCTTTCTTATGTGGGTTTTGAAACTACATTTTTGATCTCTTAGGAAGAGATATAAGTTTGTTATCCTATTCTTCTGAGGACTGAAGACAAATGGTTTCTTTCTAGCATGTAATGAAATTTCTAGTTTCATCAAGTATGCTATTTTGGAAAGCTACAGGGGTGAGCTGTTGACATTTCTTATCTACTGGCAGAGGCCAGCAGACCATTCACTGACATGTCACAGACAGACGCTGATGTCCTCGGCTGTTATTTCCCAGCCGAATGAAGAAATAATTCAGATTGGAGCCAACATTGATTGGCAAACTCTGAACTTTTATTCTGTTTCTAGAACTAGCTACTAAGATACAGATGTTGCATTCATTCATTTGTTCACAGAATCTCTCTGAGGCAAGTGCTTCTGTACTCCCTCTGTTCCAGAGAAGACAGTGATGGACAGAATAAATGATGTCCTGGCCTGCAGTCGTACAGCATACACATGCAGTAAGAATAAATAAAAACAGAATTTGTGACATTTTCCAGTCCTCAGATCCTGCCAGCTCAAGGCTGAGATCGCACTGGTGTCATATGCTTCTATTGTACTACTAAAAAGGAGAAGTAGCAGTTACCTGAAAGGAAATCAATCCTTCAATAGTTTTACTTTTTCTGTGTATGCTGGTCCCAGGGCTTGAAATCAGAGTCTGGGTGCTGTTCCTGAATATTTTTTGGTTTTTTATTTATTTTTTTCATTTTTTGCTCAAGGCTGGTACTCTACCACTTAAACCACGGTTTCATTTCCAGCCTTTATGGTGGTTAAATGGAAGTAAGAGTCTCATAGATTTTTTTTTCCTGCGCAGGTTGACTTTGAACGGTGATCCTTAAAGCTTAGCTTCCAGAGTAGCTAGAATTACAGGAGGGTGCCTGGTCCCTTGAATGATTTTCTAAAAGATTTATGCCAGTCATATGAATCGTTTTTCCTCTCTGCCAATCCTAATTTAGTACAAAATGTCCATATTTTCATAGCTCATATTATGAGGAATAATTCCTAATGCTTATGTAAAGTCCAATTCTTTATATCAAGACACTAGGACTTGTTATAGAAAATAATAAAGATCAGAGATGACATAAAAGGGGGAAATCTCATGTGACTACTTTAAGTATTATATTATTCTTCATCTTAGTACCACTTTACATTAAGCCTGCAGATATTTCAGTTAAATCAAAGAACTACAATTTAGGTTTGAAATTGTTAATCAGGATTTTATCAAAAGTTAACTTTATCAAAACTTCCTCAGCCATATACAATATTGTAGAATATAAACTATAGAAAAATTACTGTAGGGGGGCAGGGATTTTGGCCTAGTGGTAGAGTGCTTGCCTAGCATGCACGGATACCTGGGTTCGATTCCCGGTACCACATACATAGAAAAAAGCCAGAAGTGGTGCTGAGGCTCAAGTGGTAGGGCTCTAGCCTTGAGAAAGTCCTAGGACAGTGCTCAGGCCCTGAGCCCAAACCCAAGACTGGCAAAAAAAAAAAAAGAAAGAAAGAAAGAAAAAGAAAAATTACTGTAGAATAATGTTTTTTTTTTAAAGTAGTTACCCACTATTATGTCTTAAATACCTACCAATTTAAAATAAGATACTTGTTTTACTTGATGAATGGTGACTCTGACATAAGTCTGGAAATCTATTCTCAATTAGACAAGTTAGAATTTTTTTGTTTGCCTCCCTGTAATATTACACAAAACAAAAGAAAAACATGTAAAAATTGGCATTCCTTGAGAAACTTTGGATATTAAAGAAACAAAGATCAACTATGCGACTCCTAAATTAATGATCACTTTAATTCCAGACTGGCTGCTCACCACAGAAATCCTGAGGGAAGCCTACAAAATTGCAAAAAGCCAGCGCTGGAGCCTGCTAGCTGTTTCCATTCAGAATGAGTCCTGCTAGGCACTGGTGACACACTTCTAGCTACTCATAAAGCTCATATTGAGGTTCTAGGCTGGACTGGACAGAAAAACCGGAGAAACTCTGTGGAAAAACAAACAAACAAACAGCAACAACAACAATAACAAAAACCAAGCAACAAAAAACTGAGTTGGAGTGCCTGGTGCGCTGGCTCAGGCCTACAATCGTAGCTACTCTGGAGGCTGAGATCTGAGGATCAAGGTTCAAAGGCCGGGACACAAAAGAACCTGAGACTCTTATCTCCAATTAGGCTGTAGAAAATGGGAAGTGGGGCTTGGCTCAAGGGTGGGACAATAACCTTGAGCTGTAGAGCTCAGGGACAGTGCCCAGGCCAAGTTCAAGCCCCATGACCCACAAAACAAACAAACAAACAAACAAAAACTTGAGTTAGAGGCATTTTTCAAGTGGTAGAGTTAGCAGCTGAACAAGCCAGCCAAGCAAGCTCAAGGCTTTGAGGTCAAAATCCAAAACAAATAAGGAAATAAACCCTGCCCTGCACATTTCCCACTAAAGTCTCCTCCTTTTCTCCCAAGGATCCTAGTATCCATTCAAGCACAGGCAGCTTTCAAGCACAACAGCTCTGATGTCACAAAGAGTGTGAGTTGGATGTTCTGCAGATTTTTTAAGTGTTAGAGGACAATAAATTCTTTTGCTTCCACTTGCTTCGTTGTTTACACTTAACCAAGGTCTTTCCAAATGCCACTAATAGTTTTGAATCTTTTTTTGTTTCTATGTTTTCTCTCCTCCCTTCTTTTTCTTTTATGAACAAATAAATAAACTGGAAAGAACTCAAGGTATCATGTTGGAGTGAGCTCCTTAGGTTGGTGAAACATTAGAGAGGCATAAGTGAAGTTAACAATGCCTGTGTACGGTTTATCTAAAAGATACACAGACAATGCTTGAGTAAACTTGGCTGTCCATCTAGCATGTGATCCAAGTTAGTGTAATAATCACTTTTTAAAATTTAAAAAATTTTATTGTCAGGGTGAGGTACAGAGGGGTTACAGTTAGATATGTAAGGTAGTGAATACGTCTCTCATTTGGACTTTGTTACCCCTGCCACGTTTTTCTCCCTCTTTCCCTCCCTGCACCCCCTACCAAGTTGTCAAGTTCATTTCCAACATATTGTCTTGCTACATTGGTTCACCCTTTTGTCTTTTGTCTCATCATTTTGTTGTTTGCCTTCCCTTCCCTAATTCAAATAAATGTATATGCAATATACACCATGTACCAAAATCAGATACAGTGACAACAAGGGATAATACTTAGTGGGGGAGAAAGAAATAACATCACATAGTACATTATAAACAACAACCACAAAGCAAACTTATTGTATCCATATCCTGGAGTTCATTTCACTTAGCATCATTTTATATGTGTCATATGTACGTAGCTACTGAGCTATTGTGATCCTCTGCTAGGAAAATCCTAGGCGCATACTAATTATTATAAACGAGGGGAACCATGGAGTCTGTTACTTTTGTTCTGGCTGTCCAAAACGACAGTAGCTACATGCAGTTATTGAGGGTCTAAAACATGCCTAGTGGGAGATGTTTACATAAATAGCGAATGCATACTGGATTGCATCACATTTATTCTATATTGATTACATATTCACATGCTAATATTTTGTACATCTGGGGTTTAAGTAATGTTTTCTTCAAATTTATTTTACCTGTCCTTTTGCTTCCTAAACTGTCACTACTAGGAATTTTAATAGTTACATGTGTTTCTCATTGTGTTTCCTTTTCTCTCCCTCCCTCCCTCCCTCCCTCCCTCCCTCCCTCCCTCCCTCCCTCCCTCCTTTCTTCCTTCTTTCCTTCCTTACTTTCTCTCTCTCTCTCTTTCTTCCTTTCTTTCTTTCTTTCTTTCTTTCTTTCTTTCTTTCTTTCTTTCTTTCTTTGTCTTTTTAAAAATTTCTTGAGATTACACTCTAGGTCTTACATTGCTAGGCAGCTGATCTATCACGTGAGCCATGCCTTTTCTTGAGTCTTTCTCCACTTTACTGATTTTTCAGATAGAGTCTCACTTGTTTTTTTAAACCGGGGCCAGCCTTGAATCACAATCCAACTACCTTCGTGACCCATATAGTTGTGACTATAAGCACAACCACAATTCCTCAGTAATAGGGGCCGGGTGTTTGGCCTAGTGGTAAGAGTACTTGCCTAGCATGCATGAAGACCCAGGTTTGACTCCTTGGTACCACATACATAGAAAAAGCTGGAAGTGGTGCTGTGGCTCAAGTGGCAGAGTGCTAGCCTTGAGAAAAACCCAAGGACACTGTTCAGGCCCTGAGTTCAAGCCCCACGACTAGCAACAACAAACAAACAAACAAAACCTCAGTAATAAAGACTATCTCTAAAATGTTTTATTTCATCAGTCTTACAGACAGCTGGGTCATTCCAATGTGTAAGCAAGCATGGAGAGATTTGTGGATAGTAAAGCCCAACAGAAAACAACCATTTGTCCCTCTGAGGGGCAGATTCTATGCCTCCTCTGCATCTGGGGTTATTAGAATAATTACATCCAGAACTTTTTGTTGAGATGAGGTGTCACTAACTTTTTACCTGGGATGGCATTTAGTACAGTTCTCTTGGTCTCTGTCTCCTAAGTATCTGAGATTATAGTCACAAGCCACTATACTCAGGCTTCTTCTGTTATTCTGTATTGTACCTCTGTTTCACCCTTTAAAAAATACACATACTTGTCAAATAATTCCTCACATTATCAAGAGATTCCAGAGCGTTTCATAAGATGGTGCCCTACAATGCTTATTCAAAGTCAATCCTCACTGAAAGAAGTATCTGGGTTCTATATCAGTGACATCTAAAACATACAATTCAGAGGCTCCAGCCTCTGGTTTATTCCCTAGTGCTGAGACCAAAACCAAAAACTACCTGCCAATTCTGTATGTTGGGAAGCCTCTGTAGTTTCATTTCTTTCCCGAAAAAAGAAAATGTGCTGCTCCTGGAGCTTGAACTCAGGAACTTGCATTCTCACTTGCCTTTTTTTACTCACAGATGGCATTCTACAACTTAAGCCACATCTCCAGTTCAATCCTTTTGCTGAATAATTGGAGATATTGTCTAGTTGTCTTTTCTTCTGAATTTGAACTAAGATCTTCAAATCTTACTACTTAGATCCTCCTGAATAGGTAGGGTAACAGGCTTAAACCACCAACCCTCAACCCTCAGCTTCAAACTTTTAGAGAATTGTAATAGTTCAAAGCAGTCTGGAGCCAGGATGCTAGGCCTAGATGTTGGTTCTGTTGCTTACATCTGACTTTGGCCCATTTATCCTCTTCTTGCCTCAGGTTCCTCCTCTGTAATAGGTTCCATCTTTGTGAGTTGTTATGATGATTAAAAACTTGTTAACTGGGCCAAAATAAAGCCTGTCATTTCACCATGCTTTATTCATGTTAGATAACAACAATATATTTGAATAATATGTAGATTTTCAAATATAGCTAAGTTAGGAATTAATTACACATACCACAATGACTCGAATGCACACAAACACACACATATGTGGATATATGTATATATTTGTATTTGAGACTTTCTGAATGCTGCATATTTTTTCCCAGGAGAACTCAGAATTCTCCATTGATTCATCATCGTTTCCTATAATTCCAGAGGATCTCAGTAGGAAGGAAGGGGATGTTGTTTTCCCATGAATATTGTTTTCAAGAGTATATTTTTTTTCCTCCCAAAGTCCTTTGAAAAGTGAATTGTGCTGTAAATGTTTGAAATCTTTTGTAGCCCATGTCAGTTCAGCAGCATTGTCTAATCTTCCAGGAGAACAATGCGTCATTCTCCCAATGAAAACGTTTTAATGCTGAAGGACAGGCAGCAGAACTGCCTGAAAGCCCAGGCAGGAGTTTCAAAGATGTACTGGATAGGTAATAAGTCAGTCCCACAGGATGGAGATTACTGAAAGCAGATAACTCTGGTTAAAGGAAAGGGTGGACCACTGAGATCAGACATGCAAAATGAGGCAGACAACTATTTTTTTTAATTTTTTATTGTAATTAGTAAAAGGGTTACATGATATTTGCCAGATAGAAGGTGCATTAATTCACATACATTGATACCCTGTCTTGGGTACCATGTCTTGGTACCCATTACCCTCCCCCCCACACCCCCCACCCGTCTTGGTTTTCCCCCCTTCCCTATCAAATTTCAAATAACCAAGTACAACTAAATTCAATATATCAGATAACAAAGTGAGATACTGTAACAATATGAGATGACCAAGGGACAGCAAAGGAGATGAGAGACAACATAGTACATTAAGGACAACAATCGTTCGTTATATGGCTTTTGTTTCAATATCCTGGAGGTCCTTTCAATTAGCTTCATACTATATGGCCTTATGTATCAGGATTTTGCTCTATTGCAGATCTCTGCTGATAGAGCCCAAGGTTTCTACTGATTATGACAAATGAGGGAAACCATTGAGTCTGGCTTACTTCACTAAATATGATTTTTTCTAAGTCTTTCCATTTCCTTACAAATGGGGCAATGTCATTCTTTCTGACAGCAGCATAGAATTCCATTGTGTACAAATACCACAACTTGTTGATCCACTCTTCAATTGAGGGACATCTAGGTTGGTTCCATATCTTTGCTATGGTGAATAGTGCTTCAATGAACATTGTTGTGCTAGTGGATTTAGTATGCCCTAGTTTCTGGATGGTTGGGTAAATGCCAAGTAGTGGAATTGCTGGGTCATAGGGGAGTTGTATGTTTAGCCTTTTAAGGCACTGCCACACTGCTTTCCATAGTGGTTGAACGAGTTTGCACTCCCACCAACAGTGTAGTAGTGATCCCTCCTGGCCACATCCCCTCCAGCATCTGTTATTATTCATTTTCCTGATCCTGGCCATTCTAACTGGAGTGAGGTGGAATCTTAGAGTTGTTTTGATTTGCATTTCTTTTATGACCAGAGATGTTGAGCATTTCTTCATGTGTCTATAGGCCATTTTTGTTTCTTCTTCAGAGAAGACTCTCTTTAAGTCTTTGGCCCATTTTTTAATGGGATGGTTGTTACTTTGGAGGTTAGTTTTGGAGTGATTCAATTTTTTGAGTTGTTGATATATTTTAGATATGAGGCCTTTATCCATTGTTTGGTTGGTGAAGATCTTCTCCCACTCTGTAGGCTTCCTATTTAATTTACTAGCTATGTCCTTTGCCATACAAAAGCTCCGCAGTTTAATGCAGTCCCACTTATCCAGCCTTTCTCTGATTTGTTGTGATTCTTGGTCCTTATTAAGAAAGTTTCGACCTGAGGCAGACAACTATTATGAAACAAGAATCCTTGTATACTTGCTTGCTTCAACCATATTCAGAAAGCAAATCACACACAAGGACTAAGGATAGTTGGTAGCATCATGCACTAAGCACCTACCAGGTTATCCTTGGGATATCCTTGGGATAACCTGGTGTCATTGTATGTGACCAGAATCACAAATGTGCTGAGTGGAGAAGCCAAAGACCAGAGCTCAGAGGCTCCAGCGGAACTAGAATATCAATGCTAGATACCCTCAAACATCTATGTGCCTTTTTTTTTGTACCAGTCCTGCTGCTTGAACTCAAGGCCTGTGCACTGTCCTTGGTTTTTTCTCAAGACTAGTGCTTTACCAGTTGGGCCACAGCACTTCTTCTGGCTTTTCCTATGTATATGATACCGAGGAATTGAACCTGGGCCTTCCTACATGCTAGGTAAGCACTCTACCATTTGGCCACACTCCTGGCCCACATCTATGTTTTTATCTGAGCTCATAGACATTATATTTGATGTACCCATAATTTCATCTACTAGTGTAATCACTTGAAAGTTGCCAAATCATATGTCTGGTTACTTCTACTGTTCAGTTTTTGACAGTAATCTTTTAGAGAATGGTTTTCCCCACGTTTAAAGTAATGACATCTAAGACTAGACTTTACCAAGGAAGGTAAAAACCTTCAGTGGAATGTCTACCTGTTATCAAAAATTCCAGTAGCTATGTAGAAAAAACTGGGTAGATGTTTGTTAAAACTCAACTTTCTAGTTAAAACATCATGGTTTTTAAACCCATTACCTGAATTCTCTATGCATTTCAAAAGTATCTCTGCTATTTAAAGAACTATGACTTACCCTTTTGAAGAGGGAAAACAAGAGAAGGGGGAAGAAAATGGGGACAAAAACATGAGAAGGGGCATCACTGTATGTGAAGTAATGCACTCTCTATCTGGTGAATATAACTGTAACCCTTCTATTAATTACAATAAAAAAATTTTAAAAAAAGGATCTCAAAAAACACACATCTGTGATTTACCCTTTCTTGGAATTTATATTCTATTTGAGTTGAACATGTACAAAAGTTGCTGCTAAATAGAACATAGAATATAAGGAAAGCCCTCTATGACGGCCTACGTATGGCCCAGCTGGACTAGTGCCTCCCAATATCATCAGCCCATTTCCAGTAAGTACTTTCTAGTTCCACTTCTTGCAGTTTTTGTGGCCTTCTGTTAATCTCTGGAATGTTCCACATTCAAGGCCTCAGTGAGTGGAAGGCCCTGGAATTGGAAGCCTCTGCCTCTCCCACTCAGCACTTAATGGGCCGCATCCTTCGTCCTTTAGTTGGTATATCCTTCCTCAGGAAGGTCTTTCTTCACCCACCCTCCTACGTCAAGTTTTCTCCATTTAACTCTTACAGAATCACACTCTTCCAACTCAGGCACCTTTGCTGGAACCATGGGTTGATTAGTGTGTTTCTCCTCCCCTGCCTTGGAGCTAGCTCCTCTTTTTCTCTCCCATGGATTCCCTGCACAGGTACTGTAATTGTGTCTGACCTAGTGCGATTGCCCTCTATGGGTTTGTTGAATGTCTCAGTGATTAAGTAAATCCCTCAGGCATTAAGCAACATGCAAGGACATTTTCTTTCAGGTATTTATCAGAACTTTTGAAATAGGAAATTATGTTATTGTGAAAATAACAACAAAAATAAACCTGTATGTTCTCATCAAGTAATTGATTCCAACCAAGATGATTCTCTGAAGTTTATTGCTTTATAGCTACATATTTGGTTCAAATAAAAATTGTCTTAGGAGGCATGCCACTGGTTTTCCTTTGAGGATCTAATAAATTCTGTTATCTTAATCATTTGCATTTACCTTTTGAAGTAGTTATGAAACAAACCATGTTCTGTGCATACACAGACAAACAGAAACAAACACACACACACGCACACACACACACACACACACACACACACACACACACACACACACACACACAATGTTTCCAGGCCTTTTATTAACACTGTGTGCTACTGTGTGGTTAATAATACATTTCTTCTGACTAGTCTTGGTAAGGAAATTATATGCTGATCTATGTATTGCTAGCCAGTGGCTAAACTTAGTTCTCTGTAAACTGTATCTGATGCTGTTTATGTGACAGTTTATGCACAGATCACCAGGCACGCATGAAGCATCACATCAACAAGACTTCTAACAATGCCCTGGTCAACATCATTCTCATTGTGTGAAACCCTTTCTCCTGTTCATATTGTGCATTAGTTACTGGCATACTAGGATGCAATCGTATTTCCTGGCAAAGGCTCAAGTCATTCCAACCAAAGAGGAAAGAAGAATCTAGGAAACCTGGGAAGATTCTGGCTCAAAATCAAGAAGGAAAAAGAAAGAAGGAACTATGGATATACTCTGCTATGTGCATAGTACAAACTTGCTCAGAAACAAATGTAGGCTAGACATATGAAGAGGCCCCATGTTGCCTGTCTTTTAATCTATAACCTTCTTACATGTTTGCATGGCGTGCTGCTATGCTGGGCCACAGATCTACCTGCATCCCACTGCTAAATTCGGTCCCCTCAGTTCTCAGGTGGTCAGCTGATGTCTGGGTGCTAAGATTCCTGTACCTGTCACTTCTGGATATGCTTCACCTTCTAGGAAATGGGCCCACAGCTACTTTCATGTGTACCATGACACACAGAGGTCAGGGTGGAAACATTTCAGCCAGCAACAACAGCCTCCTAAAATTAGCAACAACAACCACACCAATAAAGGAAATACCAAAAGGAAGGAGGTATTGGGGGAATCATGTTAAGAAGTAGGCATTGGTGCCTTTATTTTCAATTTTCTGTTTAAACAGAGGCATAGATATGATCTGTGTTCAGACCCTCTTATCTAAGCTAGACTGTGCTAGACAGGGTATCACCTGCCTGCAAAGATGTCTGCCATATAATCCAGGCAAGGAGATGGAGGTTGACTTCCTAATCAGAGAAGGCAAAAATGGGAACCATTTCTTAGTTACCTTCCCCAGTTTGTTTGTAGTTTGTTCTTCTGAACAAATCACAAACACAGTGCATTCTTCACTTACACAGCACCACAAAACTTTCTCAACCTTTTTGGATCTTTGTACCATCTACTGTTGTCATTATTTACTAAATCAAGGCGCCATCCTGGGAGACACAGGCTAAGATAGAGACCAAAAGGCAAATCCATTCTGGGCTTGTTTAAGGCAAATCCATTTTCTCATCTGGTTAGTTAAATGGCTGAACTGAGGGAGTCTGTTCCTTCAAACAATTAAACACAATCATCTAAAACCAACTCTCTTATGTTAGGTTGGCTGAAAGACAGCAGGAAACTATTAGGCCTGCCATTACAATATCATGTGAAATAATAGTTTCAGTTGTTCTGAAAGAACTTCTGGATATCAACAACCAGCTCTTACAATCATTGTGGCATTAGGTTTCAGGCCTATTATTATTTCTGAATGGAGTCAAAATCACCAGGAAAAAATAGAGCCAACATGCTTGATGTCATAGGAGATGTGTTAAAAGTATTTAGTTTTAAATAGAGCAAAGTAGTTAATTCTCCTAAAACTAACATTTAATAACCACCAATATCAAGAGAAATAAGAGCATAGCAAAAATCTAAAGGAAATACAAAACAGGAACCCAGTGTTTATCCTGTTCTCAGTGTCTACTGCCAGGTCATTGTTCAGAAAACTTTGAGCAGGGTCACTCAATGCAGTTAACAGAGCTTTTAAGATCTAAACTGAAAGATGTCAATTGTCTTTGTTACAGAAAAGGTGATTTTGAAAGATAAGACTAGCGATATGTTGACTTCGTACATTAAAAGTACCCTTAAGAATACCACCTACAATTTTCTTAAAACAGTAAATGCTATCAGTCATAATTAAAGATTAGGTATGTGAAATTAGAAGCTTAGATTTTTTTTTCCAAGCCAGGTGTGGTGGCTCACACCATCTGTAATCCTGTCTACTCAGGAGGCTGAGATCTGAGGATCAAGGTACAAAGCCAGTCTGGGCACAAATGGACCTGAGACTCTTATCTCCAAATAACCTCTAGAAAACAGAAGTGGGGTTTGGCTCAAGACTAGGAGGGTAGCCTTGAGCTGAAGAGCTCAGGGATAGTACCCTGGCGAGTTCAAGCCACATGACCCACAAAAAAAAAAATCCGGAACTAAGTAAAGTTTTGGACTTATGTAAAATTATATATTATGTATATTTTAATATGTAACTATGATATAGTTACATACACAGCACAACAAAAGAATTATTATGAGCTTTCTTGTTTCATAGTTTCTAGCTAATAGTTTAAGCAAAAAAAACTAATATAAATCATAACACATGTGATGTTAAACTTATAAATGTCTCATCTTTTACCCATAGATGCTGAGAATTGCACTAGAGTACACAGTGCCATCAAATCTGATTCAGCTGTTTCTAATTGGCATAGCGATTCCAATAGTCTTGGGCTTCAGCTTTCTTAGCAGTACAATATGAACTATAGAAGCACTTGGGTTTGTGGATGTGAAATTCTTAAACTAATTCCTGACATAAGTATTGGTTAATGCTATCAGTCAGTTGTCATCATCATCAGCAGCAGCAGCATTTCAATGCCCAATACTCTGTAGCTAAACATGTGGGCATTCTGCATAAGCAATTCTAAATTAAACTTCTGGTTCTGTCCTTACTAGTCCCTAGTTTGAGGCATAATCTCTTGAACTTCAGTGAGGATTTATCATTCATTGCCTGAGAGCATTTTGAAAAATAGTTTGAAGAATATAATACCTAGGAAACTACACTAGGAACACATCCATCATCAGATAATAACTTTTAAATTTTTACATAGAAAATTATTTGAAAATATAACTGATTTTCAAACTTGATATACTTTTACTTGCTGATGGGGAAAATAAAATGGATTACAAACATGTAGATGTGGATTTTCTTTTTATCCTAGTTGGGTTTTTTTTGTTAGTTTTTTTTTTTTTTTTTGGATCTCTGCCTGGAGGCTGTCCCTGAGCTCTTTAGCTCAAGGCTACCACCCTACCCTTGAGTCAAGCCCCACTTCCCATTTTCTAGAGGTTAATTGGAGATAAGTCTCAGGTCTTTTTATGTCCAGGCTAGCTTTGAATCTTGGTCCTCAGATCTCAGCCTCCTGATTGGCTAGGATTACAGGTGTGAGCCACTGAGCCCAACTTATCCGAGTGGTTTGTTTTGAGAGCTCACATTCAGAGTTTTATGTTCTCATATATATATATATATATATATATATATATATATATATATATATATATACACACATATATGTATACATACCACACACACACACACACACACACACACACACACACACACACACACACCATCTTAACCTTAAAGAAGAATTAAAGGTATTGTCTAACAACTGGATTAAGAAAATTCTCATCCACACTATAGTTGCTTTAATTGTCTCCTTAAAGCAATGACCTTATCATCGTGTCATGTGCTAAGCAGAAGGTGGAAGTTGGAAGATAATGGCACTAAAAGAAGTAACTGGAGTGAACAGGAAAAGAATTGACTTTGCCCTGTAAGACTCTCTCTTTCCCTAAACAGGTGAGTGGAATCAATTTCTTTTGCTTGGGAGCTGCCTTGATAGACTGGTTCTTCAAAGCCTAGTGAGTTCCTTGCTCACAATGGCAAGCTCATTTAAGTGTCAGATGATAGCTTCAATGGAGTAGCAAATGGAAACTTCTGGAGAAAACTGAAAAGGAACACAGTGGTCAGAGAAGATGAGATGTGCAAAAATTTTTAGAGAATGGAATTAGCAGGGTAAGAAATGAATAGAGAAAGACAACAAATTGGAGCTTTGAAGTTCAAAAAGTAGCACAAGTTAATTGAAGTGTAACCCGACACTTGAGTGGAATAAAATGATCTCAGGATCAACTAGTTATCAAGGGAGAATAAAATGGTATGTAATAATTGGGGCGGGGGGAAAGGACTCAAGAAATGAGATAATTCTGAGACAACTGAATTGAACAATTGTCAAGCCCGCTTAATCAAATTCTACTGAAAAGAGAGAGACTTGCACAATTCATTGACTATCATTTTATTGGGGGCATATTACTCTGTCAATTTTGAAGTTATACCTTCCAAAGAATCCTAACAGCAAAGACAGATAAAAAGACTAAATTTGGCAAGTGTGGTGGGTCACGCCTGTAATCCTAGCTACTCAGGAGGCTGAGATTTGAGGATCATGGTTCAAAGTCAGCCGAGGCACAAAAAGACCATGAAACTCTTATCTTGAATTAATCATTAGAAAACAACAAATGGGGCTGTGACTCCAGTGGTAGGGCAGTAACCTTGAGCTCAAGAGCTCAGGGACAGTGCCTAGGCCTAGCGTGTAAGCCCCAAGACCCACCAAAAAAAAAAAAAGGAGACTAAATTCTCATTGTGTTGTGTGGTAAGAGAAGGAGTAATTGGAAGGGTTATAACAAATAATACCTATCACAGAAGCCAATCCAGCTGCAGCTCTCTCATCTTGTAATGTGAACTTTGTGTTCATGTTACTGATTAAGATCTATCTACTTGGCCTCTTTTTAAAAGACTTGTACACTTCTGAACACACCACAAGCTTTAGATCAGACCTCTACTCCACATTCTATTGGGAGTAACCAGAAAGTTATTGGAAAATTCAGGTAGAAACAAACACCACGGACCTACAAACTTCAGAACATAAGCTGGGGAATACAGACTTCAGGGGTTATGGAACTCGCCTGGCTAAAGACTCTTGTTATTCTTTGGGGTGTTGGAATTGCTGATTAGTTCCAGGCTAGGGCATCTTTGTTGTGATGTTTCTACTCACTTTCTTAACAGAATAATTATCTCCCCCTCTCTCTAACTCACAAAAATCAGCTTAAGGTGTTATTTGAAGTCTGCTTCTGTACTACATTAATCTGAACAATAAGTATCTCCAGTTTTCAGAGGAAATGGGTCTGCCTTCTTTATTCTTCTTAAAAACTAAAAACCCTTAAGAGCATGACTTACAATTGTCTTAAAATAGTGAATGATATTGGTCATAAGTGAAGGACAGGTATGTGAGATTAAGAACCTGAGAATTTTTCAGAACTGAAATTATGGAAAAATAAAGTTCTGGTAATATACTTCTAACTAGTCCTACAGAAAACTCATTTTAGGTTCCTGTAGGAGTTATTTAAAACAAAATTATAATAATGCCTTTATTGACCAAATTGTAGCTTAGCAAATTAATTGTAGATTATATTGATATATACTATTACATAATACAATTACATATAATATCAAATATAATGTTATTTATTAAATGGTATCTATGGTACATTTTCAAATAATGAGATATATTTTATAAGGAATTATATAAGTAAAATGTTAATGAATAAATTTTATTCCACTTTCTTTTCTTCTTTTCTTAAAAAATATAAATTGCAATGTGCTTTCAGAATCTATTTTTTATAATGTAATCCATTTAAGAGAGAAGTCATAATATTTACACTTCACATTGTCTTGATTTTCAATGAAATTTTTTTGCGCTCATATTATAAGTATTGAAAACTCATTGGAAGCTTGCTTCATAATTTTGCTAAACTGGCTCCATGGTCATTTTCCGTTTTCTTAGTGCATTTAGAAATGCCCTTTGACCTTGAACTTTCTTTCTACACGTTAAATAAACACTTGCAACATTTTAAAAGTGAGTGCTTTAAGTGATTCTACCCCTGGCTGCCTTTGCGTTTGAGAGTTCCTTGAAAAACCAGGTTCCTACCATACTTACTGGCTTATGAATAGTGTTTGCTAATATCTAGACTGAGGAGGTGTCTCTAATTTCATAGCTTTCAAGGAGGCAGGAGATTTAGCGTTTCATTTCTGATTACAGTTATCTCTATTCACTGCTTCAGTGGTTATGTTAACTTATCCAAAGAGAAACTAGTGCTGGGGTGAGATGCAATACTCTCAAATAATGAAGAAAGTAAGCCAGACCATTAACACATACTGATTATCATCCATACTCACACAAAGACACATTATAACTAAAACATTCCTAATTCTCACTTACATGATTCCCACTGTAGTTCTACAAGTCAAATAAAGGTATCTTGTCAATCCATCTGTTGGCTATGTTCTAATAGCTTCCCCTAACCAGATGAGGGCTAGCAAATGTAGGGATGATTACAAGCTGCCTGGGTAGCTGTGGAACTCTAGCACTGAAATTGTCTCTTCAAGGTAGACCTGTGGGACAATGCCCAGGCCTAGAGTTCAAGCTTCCTCCCCCCCCCCCAAAGAAGCCAAGAAAATTTCTACATGTGTTTTATTCCATGTATTTGGATAACTAGTAGAACTGGCCTGTTGATGTTAAAAAAAAAAAAAGACTTCATTAGAGTCCAGCTAAAGATTGCCTGTTTACATTTCCCTAGAATCAACCACATTCTTCATAACTTGGCATTTACTATACTTCCTGCATAAGTAGAAAGAAGTTCCAACTTTTGGTACTTAGTTA
Source organism: Megascapheus bottae (assembly GCF_031878675.1). Lineage (NCBI taxonomy): Eukaryota > Metazoa > Chordata > Mammalia > Rodentia > Geomyidae > Megascapheus > Megascapheus bottae. Next base: position 19,486,657 of record NC_143528.1, on the reverse strand, counting down.
TTCTATTCCACAGTGTCTGTCCTCTGAAAAATTTGAACGTGGAATTAAATATCATGAGCAAGAGAAAGAAATGTAAAATTTTGATGAGCTTTCAGGAGCCTAACAATGTAATGGTGATTATTAAATTGTCTTTTTCATTAGCAACTTAAAAGGTTTCTCTAAGTACTAATTCTGAAAAACATGCTAATTCTAATATAAATTAAAAGCTAATCATTTAAGGTAGAAGGAGCACATTTTTTGTCACATGCCATGTTTTATTAAATTACATATGTAAATGATTCACTTACAGGAAATATGGGAAACATGTATATAGTAAATATTTAAGAAAAATTATTCAGATTTTGTTTATACAGACTCATGACTTGGGCCAATGAATCCTCATACACAAAGTATAAGTAAACCCAACTAGTAATTAAGTTTTGTGAATGCAAGGAGCTCTGTGTATTTATGTAGTACAGTTCTAGATTCCTAGATAAAACTTACCTTATGCCAATGGATAAATAAGGTGAACCAGATCAATACAAGTGTTATGTGGAATGAATGGTGAATGCCTTATGGAGGTGTGGAATTGTTATTTTTCCTTACTCTATTTTATTTATTTTGTTGTATTTTGGTGGTAGGGGTGGAAGTCATGGCCTGACGGTCTAGGGTTCAGTGAGCTTTATCACTGAGACACAGAACCAACCCCTTTTGTTATTTTCACCTTGATAAATGAACTCTTTGACCATGCAGGTTAGACCTTAATTGAGAAATGGGACTGATCAAAGTTAGTGCTCATGTTTGCTGCCCATCATACGAGGTATTTTCTGAGTGTGTGGAGAAAGTAAGATAGTTTCCTCCCCAGAACACAGCCCTCAGTGTTTCCTTCTCTAGATCAGAGTGCTACAATCCCCAAAAGGAAATTGTTCAACAAAGGACAAAGCCACAAGACTGTTGATTCTTTTCCAACTCCAGCTGAACTGTATTTGGTTCCAAAGTAGAGTTAATCACTCCTAATCCAGAAGTAAAACCATCTTTGCTGATAAACACACACCATTGCCACTGAGCAAAGAAGATCAAGTTGGCAGTGACCGGTTTTCCAATATCTGTACCTCTGAATGCATCTTGCACATTAAAGAAAATGCAACATTTAAGAATAAATGGAAATTGATAAGATATTTACATTTGGATTATTTGAATCTTTTTTGGTACCTATTGCTTAGTTTTGTAACATCATAACTACATGGGTAAACATGAATGGAACCCCACAACTTTCCTTTGATCCTCATTTTGATGGATCTCCTTATTTGAAAAGTCTCAGAACTTTAAGTGGATTTAGAAAGCTTGATTAAACAAAGAGAAATTACACTCATGAAAAATAATATTAACATTTAGATTCTTTCCCCATACCATATATTGCGCTATTTCTACCTAACAATTTCTATCTAAAAATTTCTATCTAAAAATAATTGTTCCCACAGATCCCACAAGAAAAACTAGACTGAGAACTATCAAATGAGAGTTATTACATTTTCTTTTGGCTGACAGGAAGAGCAAAGAGTTAGGAATCTCACTGATTCAAGTTTGAATTCCACTTTCCTCACATATATGACCCTGTGCAAGCTGGGTCTGTTTCCTCTTCTGTAAAAGGAGAATAATACCCTCATCTGAGTGCTTTTGTGACTACTCAATGGGAGGCATTTAAAGAATTTGGCATGCTGCCTGACACCTTATGCATCCAATGAATGGTAGCCTGCCTTATTGTTATTTGTGAGAATACATACTGTTATTTTACATTCCTAACTCAGCCAGCAGATCACAAACGTTCAATACTTTGGGTTATGAAAACAAATTTTAGTTTAGCTCAAGAAAAACAACTAGACAGGCAATACACTGGGGAATAATCATATGCATCTTAAGGATTTTTTAAAAGCATAATTAATGGAAGTTCTTCTGAATTAAGAGAGATTAGAGATATATAATAGATTAGATATAGTTATCTTCTACATTCTAGCCTAATAGAGTTCATATAATATATATTTTCCACTCAAAGAATAATTGATATTTGTGCACTGTAATCCAGTTGTGATCAGAAGACAAGCAAATGGGTTGAGTTGATATGTTCTCCCAGAAATTTAAGAATAAACTGATCATTAAAAGGTCAGAGGGTTTTATAGTAAACATCTTCACTGTGGAAATATATTTTATTTTGTTTTATGTAAAGTTTTTTAAAAATATCTGAGCCTACTCAAGCTTCATTTTGTGAAAATTTCTATGTAATTTCATTTATCCTAGAAGCTATATAATTTGGTTTGACAACACAGTGATTACTTAACCAGAGCCAGTTATGTGCCAGTCATGAACTGCTTCATATGATAGAATTTTCATCTGGATGTATCTTCATCCAAATGTCTGCTCCCAAATATAGATGCTGTGGTATTCAAGAAAATAATATTTTGGCTTTCTCCTGCCTTTCTTCTCTGAGAATAAAAGAACATTCAGCCCTTTTTGTAAAGTAGGCCACAGGGATTCATATGAGAAGCACTTATATGAGAAAAGAACTATCTCTGAAGACACAGGACAAGAGAAAAGTGGATGGGGAAGCTTTGCTGTTTCTCCCTTAATAGCTACGTACCATGCTGTTAGGTCTGCCTGAGTCTGTGCATGAATCTGCATGTAGATTTCCCTCCACCTGCCTCCCTGTTTTCCATGCAGGAACTCCCAGTCCAGCACCTGCATACCCTGATGGCTGGTACACCTGGGTAGTGGCTTCCCATGGTAGTGGACCATGGGAAGTTCCCAGATGCTGAGGTCACATCCTCATCAGCCACACCTATTTTTTTGGCCTACTGGCACTTAACTCCTGCCCAACCTTGTATTGGCACCTTCCGGCTGTATGCAAGGCCGGCAGCCAGCATTTCAGAAATAAACTCTGTTCTTCTGCCTGAAGATCACGTGGTGGCTTCCTTACCTAATTAGAACCTAACACATACCTCTCTGGCCAATTGTATTTCTCCCTGACTCTCTACTTCCTCACCAAACTTAGAATAGAAATGCATGCACAGTTTTTCAGTTTATTTTGGATCTTCATTTCCTTGGAAAGCCCCCTCGTTATGTAAATTTTATAACAAATAAATTTGCATGCTTTCCTCTTGTCAATCTATATTTTATTATTAGTGTGTTCGCCAAGAATCTAGCACTATAGAAGAAAAGAGATCTCTACACAGACCATGGTTAAAAGACCATGGAGGGGCCAAAGTCTGCCTGGACTTCAGTCTCCAGTTCTGCAAATGCCTTCTTAGTCTGTCCTTCCTCTTCTGCACAACTGTAGGGTCTGAATGCATTATTAGAGGAGCCTTGTCTTGACAACACAAATGTTGTCTTCTTTACATCCCCAGTCATTGCTTTTCCCATTAAAAAAAAAAAAAAAAAACTCCAATACTTCTTCTTCTTCTTCCTTCTCCTCTTCTTCCTCCTCTTCCACTTCTTTTTGAAAAATTATAACTACTTAACATGGTACTGGCTGCGGTGCTGGCATTAAAAACAGGTGTTGTTCCCATTTATCCTGTTTCTATCCTGTTTATAGTGTAATCATATTACTCTATCCTAATGGTGGGCAGTCAGGAGTGAATTCTGCCATCTCTGAGAAGGGAAGAGACTTACAGAGAAGCCTGGGACCATATTACCATTCTATAAGTCATAAATTACAGGCCTGGAAATGAATGTCAAGTTCATGTGACTGCAGAGACCTTGTGTTTACCCCAAAACATACTAGGCTTGACTATCAGCATTGTTCCTCTCTACATTCCAGAAGCACAAACCTGCTGCTAGCATTCTTCCATGCCCGGAGCACCTGCACAGGGGTCTCTTCCTATCACAGGCCTGTGCTCACCCTTGTCTGAAATGGACTGGGTAAGACTAACTACGCTAACTCCATGCCTTCTGTTCTGGTTTGTTCACTTTTTCTTTGGCCTGGGGACTGTGATTCTCAGCTTCCCTTGTCCCCAGTGACTGACATGTCCCCAAGAGCAGCAATTCTGACTAGTTACCACTGACCCAACACAGCCGGGGAAGTGGGAGCCTCAGCTCTTGTCTTCTCATGAACTCTCTTCTATACTAAGAACAATACTATCGCTAACATTTCTGGAATACTTTTACATGTCAAACCCTGCTCTGCACAATTAGAACACATAATTCATTTAATCTACACAAGACTCCTTAACATAATTCATCATTTGATTTCTTAGGGATGTCTTATACAAACTAATTTTGCAATATAAACTTCAGTGGAAAAAACACTTTGTTCATTATCAAACTACAAAGTAACTGGAATAGTCAGGCATTAGTGGCCTATGCCAATAATCCTAGCTATGTAGGATATTGGCTCAAAGCTGGCCTGTGCATGAAAGTCCATTAGATTCTTATCTCCAATTAACTACCAATAAAGCCTGTGGTGGGGCTATGGCTTAAGTGACTGATTTAGTGAACTGCAAGTAAGCAATACAACATTAGTAATTATGATCACATGGTTGTATGTTAGCTCTTCAGAACTTACTGTTTTATAACTGATTATTCATATTTTTTGACCATTATCTTCCCATTTTCACAACTCCTCAGCCCCTCACAGCTATCCTACTATTTCTGTAAATTCTATGTTTAGATTCCACTGATAATCGCCCTGATTTTTCTTCTCTTCACAGTTCTTCCCTTTCTCTTCCTCTCTCCTTTGCTTTCCACTTTGCTCCTTTCCTTTCTTTCCTAGTATTGCCCCATATATGTGTCCCAGTCTGGACTTAAATTCCTTGTCCTCCTGCCTCAGCCTTGCAATGCTGACATTATAGGCATATGCCGCCATATCTGGCTTCCTCGGCTTGTTTTGCTTATCATAATGTTCTCAAAGTTCATCTATGTCATTGAAAACAACTGGACTTAACTGCTTTTTAAAAAGGCCAAGTACAGTTCTATTGTTTTGAACAGCTCTGCTCATCTCTTGTTGGGGTTTTTCCATGTTTCCTATTTACATGGATTGCTAGATCACAGGGCAACTATAGATTTTATTTTCTGAGAAGCCTCCATACCATTTTCCACAATGGCTGCACTCATTTGTATTTCCACCAATGGCACAGTTAAATAGTATTTAAATTTTGCTTTGAGCGAGGTGATAGTTATCATTTGCTTAAATAAAACAAGCTGTGTGGCATCTAGAATTACTTCACACAGTATGCATCAGCGTAACATGGCCTCCATGTTTCCATGGAGAGGGCTTCATTGGCCTAGCAACCCAAGGAGGCGTGAACTTCCACTAATACTTCTCCTAAGCCACCAGCTCTGATCCTCTAAGAAGTCTGCTCATGGTGTGTGCAGAGGTACAGTGCCTGCCTACAAGCTGGAGGCTGTGAGTTCAAACTGCGTTACCTGACAAAACAAGCAAATAAAGAAAAGAAATCTCCTTCTCTGAGCCATTTATTGCCATCCTCTGGACTCTATGCCATGAGATCCAGGGTTTCTATACCACATAAGGAGCTTCCATACAGATTTTTTTGAAGGGATAAATCAGTGTATTGATTGCATCTAACTTTCAATACCAGATAAAATTAAAAACTAACTAACTTATACTAATAGGCAAAAAATCAAGACACAGTCTTTAAAATCTGGAAAAGGTAAATTAGAGAACTAGTAATATGGTGAAGGGTAACTCTAGACATTCTAGACAGTTGGTAGATATGAACTTGTCGTACTGATATGCTGGCTGAATAAATGTACTTCTACTAGACTTAACATTATTTTGATACCTGGCATGCTGCTTGTAAGGTGAAATTATGATTTTCTTTCCCATGAGGATGCATTGACCAATAAATAATCTAACCTCTGAAAAGTGACAATTCCCAATATAAGTCATTCAGGAGCCATTCGTAATTCTTTCTGAATCTAGAGCTCCATATGAATAAGTGTTCTGAATGCTGAAGTCCTTCTGGCTCTTGATTGTTCTGGTCCTTGAAATCCTATCATTCCTCTTACAGGCCAGTCCGTACCATAGAAATACCATACCTTTTCTCACAGGCAAGGCAAGACGTGGAATACCAAATGAATAAAGCAGTTCATGGATGGAACATTTCCTCAAGAACTTAACTTTATAATCACAATTATTTTATCCTCAGCAGTTGCAAAAATAAGTAATAAAGCTAACAAAGCCTGAGTTTTAAGCGTATGCTTTCTTCACTCATTCCAAAGGATGTAAAAGTTGAATGTTCAAAATGATTATGTTGTAATAGAATATCACATAGTAATCTATAGATCAAGTCTAGTTGTTTTGCCAGATAACTGTCATTATGAATCACTGAGAGGACATCTGAAACTTTAGGCCAAAGGAAGATGATTTCAAACTGAACTAAGTTATTTATGACTTTAATTATCATTTGCTTTTATTAAGTATGGAAGATGGTAATTTCCCTTCTGGGCCAATAAATCTAAAAATTAATTTATAAATGCAGTCAAAATGCCTTGCCCACTTTAGAAGAAAGGTGTTTTTTATTTTAAATTTTAAATTCCTTTTAATTTAAGGGAGAATGTCATTAATAATGTTAGTCTTATAAATTTAAAAATATAATCAATAGGAAGTCAGTGGTATAACCATATTTCCCAGCCCACATCAATACGGAGGCATGTTTCCAGTAAAATTATTCAGCAAATTCAATATGTATTTTCAGACATCTGAGTCTTAACCTAAGAAAAGCCTTTTCACAGTATATGTCTCTTCTTTTTCAAAAGATTAACAACGTATTTTCTGAAAAAGGAGATAACTATAGTCTCCTACATTTTTATTATTATTGTTTTTGATTGTCAGAAATAACGATCTTGTCAGTACATTGTTCAAGAGAGTAAAATCTGGGGAACAAAGTCTAGAGTAGCTTCAATAAACCAAATGTTTTTTTTTGTTGTTGAAGTCTTGATGACTTTCAATGATTGTGTAAACATTCTCTGCTTTGTTTAGTACTTTGCATCAAAAACTACCTCAAACAAACAAAAATTCTATAACAAAACAAACTCACTTCTCTTAAAAAAAAAACTTACAACTAAGTAGAATAGCTCACTCCATCAGATAGAATATTTTACATCATGTTGATGTTGAATATTGTTTTGCTTCAAAAGCTTTAAATTTCAGTCACCATCATTATCTCCAATACTTAGGATGTACATATTTCCCCAGGACACATTAAAACTGATAATCACCTTAGATAAAAAGAAATCTTGTACAAATTAAAAACAGACATTCCTTTTGGTTTCAGTACTTGTTTAATAATAATAATAATAATAATAATAGAGAGATAAAGGTCTCACAAACTTTTTGTCTCTTTCTTTTTATTGTTTATTTAATTTATGTGGTGCAGAAGAATTGAACCCAGGGCTTCATGCATGGTAGGCATGCATTCCACCACTAATATTCCTAGCTTCTCTCCTTCTCTTAAATCCCTGCCTCTAGAGTCCATAGAATTACTGACACTTTTGTTCTCCTGAATTTACTCAAAACCAGACATTTTGACCCTGTAAACTCTTTTAGGTCTTATGAGTTTGTCTACTTGAAAAGATTGCCCTTATGATCTTTGACACTTTCATGATGTTAAAGCTCTGTTTTGTTTATACGTCACAGCATAAAAGCAAAGCTCTTAAATGTTGTGACTCTACATGTGAAATTCATTTCCTATACTTATTTACAGAGAATTTTGAAAATATTTCAATGTTGGTCATATTTCTTTACCAGTGTGACTATAATCAGAAAACTTAGAACAAGTTAAGGCAGTAGTTGTTTAGGAATCATGTTTCAGCTTTATCTAAGGTTCTGGTAATACTACTTCATAAAGAAATTGTTGAAATACAGTGTTTCTTGGAAACACTATACTTTGCTTTAAAAAAACAGCATTTTCTAAATTTTTCTTGTTTCTTTTCATCTGTTTCGTAACATTAAAAAAAGGAAAAGGCTCTTCAAGTTTCCTTTAATGCCTAGGTCAAAACAGCCACCTTTAAATCCCATGTTAGCATTAGCACAAGACCAGGGAATGATTTGACTACTGTGAACCATTCATTCATTCATTCATTCATTCAACAAACACTGACTGAATATTTAATACATCAACTTGTTTGATGAATGCCTGCAACACCTCAGCTGCCATTCTAAATAAAGCAAGTTGACTTTTTTCCTGTAGCTTTTATTCTGCCTAAACAACCTGCACTTTTTGTTCATTTGTTTCTTACTACTGGCTTCCATTCACCTACAATGAAGTAAAACTGGTACTCGCCATACATCAAACCACACAAGACTCCTCCCATCCTAGCAGAATGATAACGTAGCCATAAAAAAATAACAATCTTCATCTGAGCTACTAGTAAATGCTACCCTATATAAATGTTCAGATTTAGATAGTGAAAGGCAAGTGTTTTTTTTTAAATTGCTTATCTGTCTAGTACTTCCTCTGCTGCAATAACACATCTAATAGATTAAGTGTACTTGTTTTAGTAAATGGGAAAAACTTCAACAGATACCAGTAAGCACAGGAATAGCTGGAGGAATTGTTATCTAATCTCCTTTCTGTTAACTTTAGCTCAGAGAACTGTAATGCGTAGGTGTGATAAGCTAGAAAAACAGCTCACTTTTAAAGTATGGGCTTCTTAAACTTTTGTTTTCTAAGTCAGAAATATAGGCAAATGGTATGAAGTATTAAGATGCTGTAGTACCATGCCCCAGTGATGCAGAGATAGCTGATTCTTGTCAATCAATTGGTGGAAGATGCTTCTCCACACAGTCAAAAGCTTACAATGTTTCAACCATTAGGGGTGTGGCCTCTGCAATGCACTTGCTTGCAAGACTCTTTGTCCCTGAAAAGACAGCTATTTTCAGCAAGGAGCACACAGACAGACTTCTTTTTAGAGGGGATGGAATGAAGATTTATGCATACTCATTTTTTTTTTACCAATGAGGTCAGAATGTTTCATATAGTTGTATTTTTTGCTGTCTATTTAAAGATTACTATCTTTCTTCCTACTGGTCCCTGCTTGTACTCTTGTATTCTCTGCTTTGTTTTATTGTAGCTCTTAGTTTAAGGCTTACTGTTTCTAGGAGCTTGTAGGATCCTTAGAACAGATATTCGTACTTCCATTATAGTCTTTAAAGGATTCTAGATTGAAAAGGACACTGGGAAACTGGGTACCTGAGAAGTTTATGTTGCCCTGCCCTCAACTTCAGACATTTGAGAAAAAGGTCACAAGAAAAAGAAGTCTGAAAAGATTTATTTCATGGATTGGTTGGTATGAAATTGGGTTCATAATGTACCAAAAACTTAGCTCAGTTTTTTTCAAGCAAACAGGTTTTGTTTCTTAAACTTTTATTTTTTAGTACTGTACAAAACTATACACTTCTCAAAGGAAATGATAGAATTCGTTTTAATAAAGTACTGGTGACACTATGTCAATAATTGAGAAAAATATCTCAAAGGAAAGATAGAAGAACTGAATGCCTTAATTTTAATGTCTTATGGTAGATTAAAAACCACACTCAAAACTGAATACATAGGCAACAACATAAATTAACAGAGAATGAGTCACTGAAATTTTCAAACAAGCTTCTTCACTAATTTTTCCTAATTTTTAATATGGATAAAAAAGATATTAGGAAATATGAGAATGTTACTCGGTTACTTTTTGAGATAAGACTTTTGTCTTTGAATTGATTCTTGGTTGAAGTAAAAAAAGCACAAGTTTCTGTAATGATTGCTCAAAAGAAACTTTTTAAAATTGTAAAATTACACTAAAATTAACTATACAACTTGTGGGAAGGGATGGAAAGGGGAAACTGAGGGAGAGTGAGGTAACATTTGCCAAGAATTTTACTCATTACTTGACTTATGGAATTGTAACTTCTCTATAGAGCACTTCAATAAAAACAATAAAATTATAGTGATTTCCAAAAGGTAATGCTGGACCTCCTCTCTGTATAGATGACCTATATAGGAAAAAAGAAACCCCTGCCCTTTTTGCCCCAAATTCTTATTTAGTGAACTAGTACATTTCTGTTTTGAAGATAAAATGTGCCACAGTTCTGTGTAAATATACTATGCTGTTAAGGTACAGGTAAGAATCCATTAACTTATTCCCTATCTTTAATTACATGAATGTAATAACTTAGCTGATTCCCTGTCTTTCATTCCACTAATATAATAACTGAGCTTAAACTAAAATGAGTTATTAACCAACATTTAGTATTCAGAATTATGGAAGCATTTCAAATAGCTATACATAAACATCCTCAATATAATTTTTGGCAGTGAGTTTAGAATTCAGCTGATATATCTACAGTTAAACTATTTTTTTAAACTTTCAGAAAATTATTGAATAAAAGTACAATTCATTATTCTACCTGACCTATTCATATACATTTTATTCTTTTTCTTTTTTTTTTTTTTTGCCAATCCTGAACTTGAGCTCAGGGCCTGAGCACTGTCCTGGGACTTTCTCAAGGCTGGAGCTCTACCACTTGAGCATCAACACCACTTCCTGCTTTTTCCTATGTATGTGGTACTGAGGAATCTGAACCCGGGTCTTCGTGCATGCTTGTCAATCACTTTTACTACTAGGCAAACTCCCAGCCCTACACTTTATTCTTTACGAATATTGCTGAAATACAAAATATTGAAAAGGCTACAATAGCATTTTGAGATCATGCATCCTCAAGTTTAATTACTATATATGATTTAAGATAGTTTATGAAATATGGCTGACCTTTAAGATGAATTTCAACTTATGATGTCAGCTTTAACTGTCATTTAATTATAGTATACTGTACATTAAAATTGGTGGAAGATAGCCAAAATAAAATTTTAAGAGACAACATGACAATTAAGAATCACTTTTAAACTTATTTTTTAAGAAAATTTAATACTGGAGTAGAATGTAAAATTATCTGGAAATATAAATGTAAGTAATTTTCTAGATATTTTGCTATCTTGTTCCAAACATCTGGGTACTTTCGAAGTTCCTAATCTACATTTTTGTATTTGCCAAATACAACACTATTTACAACTTTTGCTTTCAACATGGAAGAGGGATTATTTATTAAAGTCCTGCTACGTTCTTATTTTTGATGACAACATTGTGACAATTTTTCAAGAAAAAGGTTGTTTAAATTTAGAATATTTAAAAAATAATATTGCCACATAACATTGAGAACGTATGAAATTTATACAGCCCAAACTATGTCTGCATCAAGTATGGTTCTTATTCATGAACTTAAGATGTAGAAAATACTTAGACAAATAGATATTACCAATAACTTTCAGGGTTATTTAGGAAAAGTCAAAGCAGTCCTGATAGTATTGACTTTTTTTTGATTATTTGCTCATGATAAGTCACTGTTTCCTGATTTTAGTATGACAAACAATTGCATAAGTATCTTACATTATAATCAGTTACTAATCAATTTAACAGTAGGTAAACAGTTCAGTATTACAGCAAATTTCAAATAGGAATATATATATTTCATTTAAAATTGTGTAATAGCTACAGAGAAAAATAGCATTACCTCTGTATTAAAATGTACGTTATTTTGCTTAGAACTGATAAAATTCTCCCTCAGAAAATTTTGATCTACTACAGAACATTTATAACTTATATGAAATTATGATCAGAAGCAAATTTTTATATTAGAGAAGATAAAACTATAAGAAAAGATTTGCATTTCTCTGATTAAAAAATAACCAGGCAAGCTAGTATCAGGACTTATGTTTTGAGGTCACATTTGTATTTATAATAAGTAACAGATAATAAAGTCCAAGTTTAGCCGTACGATGTCTGAACACCAAATTGTAGACACTGAACACAGTACTTTAGAATCAGACTTCAGTATACCAGTGTGAATCTATGAGTAGAGGTAACTGCAGTAGAGTGAAAAAGACAGAACTGGAGACCTCAAACTCAACTCTGAAGTCGCTGAAGGAGTTAAGGGGCAGTCTAGAGAGATATCCCGGCTACATTTTGGAGGGTGCATGAAAGTGGCTGGCATTGGTGGAAAAGATTTAAAGAAAAAGTATACATGGAAGGTATTGAACTTAGCAACACTGGCTAGAATGTATTTTGGAAATGACAAAATATGTAATTTCCCAGCAGAAAATAGAAGTCCCCAAATAGAAGAAAACTAGGGAGCAAAGTCCTGAAACCTAACTGAATTTGGCCCTCCGGGTTGTTGAATGAAGTGTGTAGGATGGGCTGTGCTCATGTGGACTTTGATTGCTCCCCTTTCATAGCTGTCTACTCAAAAGTTAGTACTGCAGGGAAGTGTATAAAGTCTGTGTGCCAGCCCTCCTGTGGACTGCAAGTCACATCTGGGATAAAGCTGTCCCAAAGTCAAGTGTGACTTAGGAATTTCTACACCTCATTCTTCTAAATGTTCCACAGAAGAACTAAGAATCCTTTTCTTACCCTGGGTCTTTTCATGGGATCCACAAAAGACAATGAAATTGGTAAGAATTTTTTCCACTCTTCATTTCGCTCCAATAGAATTTGCCTACTTGGTTGATATTCAGAGAATTTGACTTGAATGTAAGTCTAGATTTTCTTGTAAAGTTAAAAGTGGAATACAATGCCATCACCTTAGCATTCCCCCCGCCATACTTTGTTGTAATTCACCAAGACATGTTCCTATTTGCCCATATTGAACATTTCCACCTGACACCCTATCATGGGAGACAGCTTTCACCTTTACCACTTGAATATTGATAATAGGACAAGAATTTTGAATGAATTCTTCTCATAAATTCTCTACACCTTTACACCTGTGAAACAAATGATTAAGCACATATGTGTCAATGAAAACATTATACTTAAAATGCTAAGGAGATTCCTCATTAGACCCATATTTTGAGAGGAGAAGTGGCAGCAAATCAGAATTTCTTTCTCAGCTATATCTTGGCAACACTTTATTTTAAATGTTATGGTAAAGTCTGCTTTTAGTTGACAAAGATTTTATTGAAAATTTTCTATCCAATATTTTTCATAGCATTTTGAACAATCTGGCATTTTCTGGTCTTCCAACAATAGAATTGATTTGTGGAAAAGTTTATAATGTGGCTGGAACAGAATTTAATCCTCACTCAGCCACCTCCTTACCAAGGGTTTGACTGACCACTTTCAATTCCCAGGAACAGCTTTGTTCTGGAGAGACTATAAATCAAGGAGATACTCACTGAGGGGCAACTGGTAGGTGCAGTTCAAACTTTGTGTTATCACACACAGTGCCCGACAACAAACATACCCAGCAATCACTGGGGTGTATGTGCATGAGGTCTGTGGTGTTTGGGGTTTATGAAATCTCTCTGCTTATAAGGAAAAAAATGACACAACCAGGGAAGTTTTATCCCTGCATACGATGGCTGTGCTTGAGCTCAGTGTGGACACTTGACCTCCTTTCTTTCCCTGCATTCTGAACCTGGCAGCACAATGGAGGTCTTGTGCTCTAGGATAGCCTGGCTATCCTTTCGGAGTGAGCAGCTTCCAGTACCTGCACTGTTTGTTCTAAAGCTGCCCCAAACTAAATACAAGAGCACACAGAGCTCCTCAGTCCAGAAGAAGCAAGCGCAAAACCCGCTAGTGATTTGTGACCTACATAGGGGGATAGGATTCCTTCATTTAAAGGTGTACCTAGGTGTGTTAAGAGCTACACAAAATCTTTACCAGGGTTAAAAAGAAATGTCTCCTCGTGAACTCAGGGCTACTGGCCATTCCCGTGTAGTTCCCTTATGTGTCAAAGTGCAGGACCTGAAAGAATCCATTGTTTGTAGGGCAGGTAGGTTTGGGGCTATGAGGAAGTCTTAAGAACTGCAAGCCATCATAGTGGTGAAAACACTAAATATTCATTTTAAACTCCGTGGCATATAAAGGGTGTGTGTTTTGTTTTCTTAGATATTTTCTAGAGCCTAAATTCACAGAAATAACCCGATGACTCTTTGTGTGTGTGTGTGTGTGTGTGTGTGTGTTTCCTGGGTAAATTCAGATCATATCAACAATCTGTATCTTTCAAGGTTAAGTTTTGCTCCAAGTTATTTTTAGGCTGTGCTTTACAGAAGAAAGAAAAAGAAATAACAAAGCTTACCTCTGTCAATCAAATGAGATGCCTGGAGCCCCTTTTCCCTGCTTCGGCCTCAGCTTGCAAGCAGATGCTCTGGAGAAACAATCTGCTCTAACAGGAAGCAGGTAAACGCGGAGCGTCCTCCCAGCACACACCTGCTCTTTCAGACCTGCCGCTCTGGCGCGACAGCCACACACAAGACCTCTATTAGCAGAGGGCAACACCCTCCGCCTGGATCACTGGTTTTCAGAAGCCGCAGCTAGGGAACAGCGGAGATGATACTGCAGGGAAGGAAGGCTTTGCCTTCCCCAGACAAAACCCTTTTCTGCCGCCTGATGCAGCATTATCACCCCGCATTCCACGTTCTCCAATCAGCTAATTGCAGCAGCTTGTTGAAAGGGCCGTTTGCAGGCATGCGTGGCTGTAATAATTGTATGCTCACATACCCATTACTTCTCTCTCCTCTGAATAGATTTTTTTTTTTAATGCTTCACCCAGGGCAAAGCTCAGCAGAAATATGCCACACTGTTTTCCATAAGTAAAATGGCTGGTCCCCTCAGCTCTGTTGCAAGACAGCTCATTGGGTTCCACTGGCTTTTGTATCCATAGCAACAACCAACAGACTGACTTAGACCGCAAGCATGGCTGATCAAGTGCAGCCTGTGACACAGCTTGTTCATTTCTGTTCATCCAGCTCATCGTTTTATTTATTTATTTGTTTGTTTTGAGGAGGGTAGTTTGTGTTATCTTTCTCAACCGTCTCACCAAGAAGGGTATGTATTCTGATGTTTTCCCTCTTTTTCCTGAAGGAGTTTCGTTATAGGAGCCAAGGCCATGTGAAATCTAGGAAGTGAAGCCACATTAGTGTCTCTCAGATTAATAGTATGCAAATCACAGGAGAGACACTAATTGCAATCATTGTCAAAACAGGCTCTACCTTCTAGTCATGGAAGATACTCCACAGAGACGGAAAGTGGGGGAAGTTATGCCTTTTGTTTTTAAGGGATAGTTTAGCCATTCACTGAAACAAAGCCTTAGGAATTGCTACCAATGGTCCAAGCAATAAATGAATCAAAGGCAATATTTTAAGACGACTTTTGAAATATCTGTTTGGGGGAATGTGTTTATCTCATTTTAATGTTACACAAGTTTAAGTAGTTTTTTTTTAAAAAAGTTCTCCTGTTTCTGCCACAGAAAATGATTCTTTAACTCAATTATTTACTTTGAGCTTAAAACGTACCTAAAAATGCAAGCCAAATTTTAAATCCTTTGTCTCCAAGTCAGAAAGAGATTCACTGCTAAACTATTATTTACATCTCAATTTTCCTTAAAAATCTCACCTCTTTGGGTCTCTTCTCTGACCTAGTGCCATTAGCCATTTAAAACTTCTGCAATCCCCTCAGCTCTTTCTTCTTCTTAGACACTGTCACCAGCAATATTCTAGTTGATAAGTATCTAGGAATCTATTTAAAACTGTGTTAAAACTTTGGATTTGTAAATATAGATGTCTTCTTTGCTAATAGTCATTGATTTATATTTTGTTAAGTACTGTGTTTTCATAACCAAGGTAACATTCTTACCTCTGATGATAATTCCCTAGCCTTAGTATACATTGCAATCCTTTGAGGTTTTGTTTGTTTGTGCTGGTACTGGGACTTGAACTCAGGTCCTCATGTTCTTGGGCTTTTCTGTGCACAGTTGGTGGGCTTGAATCATTGAGTCACTGAGTCTATACCTCTATTTCCAGTTTTCTCTTGGTCAATTGGGGATAAGAGTCTTTTGAACTAGCCTCAGGTTGTGATCCTGAGATCTCAGTTTCCGGAGTGGCTAAAATAAACTACAGGCATGAGCCACCAGACCTTGGCATGCATTGGAATCCTTAGCCATAAAGCTGGGGATTTCAACTCTCTTCCCTCTTCTTATATTTGATAGGTCTGAGCCAGTTTGTGATCAGTGCGTCCACTTGAAGGGTGGACTTTCCCTACTTGCTGGAGTCCCCACATCTCATACAGTCTTAAGTCTGTCCACCTTTTGCCACAAAAGCTGCCCTCCTGTAAGTCACTGAGTTTAGTTGTAGAATGTTTGCTGCTTCCTTTGCTGTAGGTGCCCCTGCCTCCTGGGAGGTAGTACCTTTCAATTCCATTTCTAACTGACTTGTATTATATGTTTCAACACTTGACTCAAATAGGCTACCTCACTGGTGGCACTCTGGCAGAGAGTTTGCCGTGGCCACTGCTATGCTTCCGCTGGACTCTAAGTTGCATCTACCATGACTGTAGCCTTGTTGGCTTACCAGTAAGCAACTTGCATTCCATACTTGACTCCTCAACACTCTGCCTCAAGCCAATCTTGTCAAGGTCTCCCATGCCTGGAATATTTTTACTTTCTGTTTATTTTGAGACAGAAACTTCTGGGTTGCTAAACTTGCTGAATCATATGATCATCCTGGCTCAGGCTCCCGAAGAGCTGGAACTACCTGGAGCATGTCTTACCACACCTCTGTATACAGTTACTAAGTGACTGGAAAGAACAATGTCAGTGGGTTTTTTTGTTTGTTTCTTTTTTTTTTTTTTTGCCAGTCCTGGGCCTTGAACTCAGGGCCTGAGCACTGTCCTTGGGCTTTCTCAAGGCTGCAGTTCTACCACTTGAGCCACAGTACCGCTTCTGGCTTTTTTCTAGGCATGTGGTACTGAGTAATCGAACCCAGATCTTCATGCATGCTGAGCAAGTACTCTACCACTAGGCTAAACTCTCAGCCCAGAAGTCAGTATTTTAACTTATTGTTTTCAGTATCACCTATGGGTTGATATTATTGCTTCAGAAAAAAGAAAAAAAACTGAAATGATTTTGATTAAATGTTTGCATAAGAAATACTTCAAGTTCTACACTGTTGGTGGGAATATAAACTCATTCAACCACTATGGAAAGCAATATGGCAGTTCCTCAAAAGACTAAACATAGAGCTCCCCTATGACCCAGCAATTCCACTAGTTGGCATTTACCCAATCATCCAGAAACAAGGACATACTAAATCCACTAGCACAAGGATGTTCATTGTAGCATATTTACCACACCAAAGATATGGAACCAGTCCAGATGCCCCTCAGTAGATGATTGGATCAAGAAGATGTGGTACTTATGCACAATGGAATTCTATGCTACCGTCAGAAAGAATGAAATCACTCCATTTGTAAGGAAATGGAAAGACCTGGAAAAAATCATATTAAGTGAAGTAAGCCAGATCCAAAGGAACATAGGCTCAGTGGTTTCCCTCATTTGTATTCATTAGTACACACCTTGGACTCTCCTAGCAGAGGATTACAATAGTGCAAAACCTAGATACATAAGGCCATAGAGAATGAGGCTAAATGAAAGGATCTCCAGGATATAGAAACAAGAGCTTTATCTTGTGTGATTGTTGTTCTTAATGTACTATGCTATTTCTTTTCTCTTTTGTTGCCTTTTGGTTAATCTCATATTTTTACAGTATCTGACTTTGTTACCTGACATATTGTATAAATGTTTATTTGTTTATTTGAAATAGGAAAGGGAAGGGGGGAAGAACAAGATGATTAGGAGGGGCTGGAGAGAGGGAAATGGGGACAAAATCATGAGAAGGTATATCAATGTGTGAAAAGTGATGTACCTACTATCTGGTGAATATAACTGTAACCCCTCTATACATTACAATAAAAAAGAAGTACTCCAAGTTCCTCTTATGTTTTGGATAGCTTTTTTATGATATGTTTGAAAACTTTCTTCTGCAAACATCATTGATCGACTGGCAAGATAGAAGAATCTTTAAGGACATTTTCCTTTGGCTTGCCAAAGGCCTTTTTCCCTTTTATTTTACAACTTCTCATACCCTCAGCTCCCCCTTCTCTGAAGACAGAACTAAAATCTTTTAAGGTACACAGGACTGAGAACTAGAAATCTGGTTAACATGGAAATTAATCTGTTTCCTCTCTGTGGCCCCAATATATTTCCTCCAGACATCTGTATTTATCATCAGTTGTCTCTAGGTTACCCCCAGGAATTGGTTCCAGGAACACCCCACCCGGATACACACCCAGGATGCTCTCTAATCCTGTGTGCCCTCAAGCCCTTGTTAGTAAACCAGAAAGTGTTTGCATCTTTCTGTGGGCTTTAAATCACCTTTAGATGTGTCTTATGCTACCTAATCCAATGCACATTAGATGTAAATGGTTAAACTGGACACTTTAGAGAATAATGATAAGACAAGTAGCTGGCACAAGTCTGGTACAGATGTAATTTTTTCTTTTGAGTATTTTTGATTGGAAGTTGATTGAATGCAGAGATGCAGACTTCCCTCACACCCAGAGAGCAGTTGTGTAGATCTTTTTCTAGTATCAGGATCCTAATCGCCCCCTCCCCCCGCCCCGCCTTCCGGGCTTTGTGGCCTAGGGACCCTTCATGTGGCTCTGGCTTTCCATCACATCCACCTCAAGTCTCTGATGGCTCTTCTGGTGAGAGTGTTCCTTTAAGTAATTTCCTAAATACATACTTTCAGGAGACAAATATGTTTATTTCCAGCTCAGCTTTCTGAGTCAGCAGCCCCTGTATATGTGTGCTGTCTAGTCATGGGCCAGTCAGCTATGTCAGAAACAGGTAGCCTTACCCAGCTTTAAGATTTATCCACTCAATGGCCACAAAGGATTGGTTTATTGGGGTTTTGTTGTTGTTGTTGTATCTACTGATAAAATTGAACATCTCTTTTTCTGTGTGTGTGTGTGTGTGTGTGTGTGTGTGTGTGTGTGGTCTTTGGGGATACTTCTTCTGTCAATTTCCTAGTCCTACTTTTTGTTTTGTTTTGTTTTTTTTTTGGTCTGTTTTCTCTGTTGACGTGTTGTCTTAATGTGATTTTTTTTTTTTTTTTGGCCAGTCCTGGGCTTGAGCTCAGGGCCTGAGCACTGTCCTTGGACTTTCTCAGGGCTAGAGCTCTACCTCTTGAGTCTCAGCACCACTTCAGACTTCTTTCTGTGTATGCGGTACCAAGGAATCGAACCCAGGTGTTCATGCATGCTAGGCAAGCACTCTACCATTATGCCACACTCTCGGCCCCCTTAATGTGGAATTTTAAGTTATATGGTCATAGAAAGTAATTTCAAAATATTATATTAGTCTACAGGGCCGGGAGTGTGGCCTAGTTGTAGAGTGCTTGCCTAGCGTGCACAAAGACCCTGGCTCAATTCCTTGGTACCACATACATAGAAAAAAGCCAGAAGTGGTGCTGAGGCGCAAGTGGTAGAGTTCTAGCCTTGATAAAAAAAAATCCCAAAACAGTGGTCAGGCCCTGAGCTCAAGCCCAGGACTGGCAAAAACCTCCTATCTGGTGAATATAATGTAACCCTTGTATTAATTACAATAAAAATATAGGAAAAAAAATCAGAAAAACAGGGCTAGAGTTTTGGTTCAAAAGAAGGTACCTGCGACAACACCCCAAATTCAAATCAAGTACAAAAAAAAAGAAAAAAAAAGCTAAAAAAAATTAGTCTAAATACTAAAAACTTTCTCAGATGATTGAAAGGTAGTAATACTATTGAGATAGAATAGAAGTCTTATAATTCATCTAGTAATTGTGTTGGTTCTTCTTATGAGATGAAAATGAAGAATGTGGGTAGAAATCTCCATTTGGAAATTATTTTCAGTATGAAAACATGTACTACCACAGCATAATAAGACTTTTTAAACAAATGTAATATTTCAGAAGAAAATTTAAATATAACACTCTAATAATAGGCTATCAATAATTGTAAGAACTAAATTATATCACATACACAAATCTACTGATATATATATATATGTTTAAGTATTGCCTCTACATTTTCTATCATTGAAGGTAACACAAATATGCAAATACTAATTCCTAGTAAATCTTAAATGAAGGACATTTCCAGTTGTTATTATTCATAGTATTGTATTTTCTTTTCTTCTTCTTCCTTCTTTTTCTTTTTCTTCTTCATTGTTGTCTTCCTCCTCCTCCTCCTCCTCCTTCTCCTCCTTCTTCTTTTTCTTCTTCTCCTCCTGTCATGGAGCTTGATATCAGGGCCTGAACACTGTCCTTGTGCTTTCTCAAGGCTAGTGCTCTACCACTGTTGTCACAGCACCACTTCCAGATTTTTTCTATGTATGTGGTACTGAGGAATCGAACCCTGGTCTTCCTGCATCTGAGGCAAGCACTCTACCACGAGGCCAAACTCCCAGACCCCTGTTTTGCTTTTCTATAACTTTGATTTTTTTCTTTAAGATAAGAATATTTTGAGTGAATAATCATAATAATAAACTATAGTATTTAGAAAATCTCACCCTCTGAGATTAAGATTTCTTGGTGGAAATAAAACTTTATCAAAATTGTAAGTAAAGAAAGTGATAAATTATGGGTCAAAGAGGGTTTACTATAACTGAGACTATTTTTAGTAGAGATTACTGGATATCTCTGCTGGAAAATTTTCACTGTTTTTAAGTTCACTCTTTTCCTACATTCATTGATTCTTGGTATCCTGATCAAAGGCCATTTAAGTTATAACCTTTTTTCCTCTGATTTCTTTGTTGCTGTAAAACTCAACAAGATCCATGTTGCTTGCATCAACGTGTTCAGTTATACTTCCTTGAGCCTCCAAAGGATTCATTGTCTGATTTAACTCAATGTAGAGAATAAAATTTGAGCAGCTTGTTTAATGAGGTTGTGTAGACTTTTGTGAAGCTTAAAGTTTCTAATTCTTAGTAATAGACTTTGCCAAAGGCTGTTCCAAAATCTTGCTTTATTTTGACCACAGCATAGGTGACACACTAGGAAGTTGGACTGTGATGCTGTGTGCAACTACTAATGAGCAGGATGAAATAGAACATTGGAAGCTCTCATAGAAACAAATTAGGTTTATTTTGAAAGTGCTAGCCACTAAGAAATCGACACTCAAAAGCCGATAAACCTCTAAGCTGTTAAGCATTTGTCTTCCCATCCTCCTAGAAACTCTGATTTTCATTACTATCTAGAATGATCTTGATCAGAGATACCCAGACCCAAACAAGCCCAGCTCAGTAATTTATTCCACTTATGAAATAAGTTAAAACTGAAAAATAAAAGATGTTAGAAGAATAAAACCATAAACTTTCATGGACCAAATGATGAGCATGTAAATGATAGGAGTATGAAACTGTTGTTAAAAAGAAAAGACATCCTATGGGACAGTTTCATACTGCTAACATTTACATTTTTATTGTTTTTATAAAGGCGATATATACAAAAACAAAAATGCTAAATAACTGATATAAAGTAAACCCTGTAAACACAAAACTATATCATATGTGTTCCACAGAAGAGTATTCCATTAGCAGTTACCAGAACCCTTGAGCACTCTGTATCAATTATAGAGTAAGAGAAATAAAGGAAAGGTGGAAAAGAGGAATAGGAAGAAGGGTTAGCCTGGCCTAGCCTGGGAAGCCTGCTGTTGACTTGCCAATCCTGTGTTGATTGAAATATTCCAGGATGATCAAGTTCTTGCATTGCCAATGTCTATGATTGCAGTAGCTTAAAGGGCTACTTTGTCTTAAGCTACATATTTATATGTGTCAGTACCAGCTCGGGGCGGGGGTGGGGGTGGATGTGGTATTATCCAATAACAACAACAAAATCTAACCCACAATTAAGCTATCCACCCATCCACCACCAGCCCTGAGAATTTACCCACAACCTTACCATGCCTTACCCTGCCCAGCTACAGAAGAGGCACTGTCGGTGTGCATGAGTGCATAAAGCTGGGAAATTCTGGGAGCAACATCGCAACGGATTTCCCTGCCCTCAAGGAATCTGATTATGGTTTATGTCTTGTAATGATAAACTCGAAAAGTGACCTGAGAAGAGAGGCTGGCTGCTACCAGCCTCTGGGATAAGGAGGCACTCTGGCCAAATTAACAGGGTGTAGCTCCCGTGACCTTTTCCACTTAACATGGTGTCATGTGGAAACAATGGGTCCCTGGGACTTGCGGGCAATATGCCATCATACCTGGTTACACAGAAAAGGCTCTGGGTTCTGTCGTCACTGCAGTGTTGAATTAGTAACGAGGCCCATCAGCTTCAGCAAACAAAGCTTGGACAGAAGCATTTAAAACAAATGCAATTGGTTTCACCCAAGCCACTGAAGCAAACTACAAGGTACAGGTGAAACTTGGCAGCATTTGTAAGAGCTGAAGAAACCAGTACCACAGCAAATCCCTGGGCAGCCAAGGGCACAAATCCCAGAGAAAGGAAAATAAGGCAGGTCTCATTTCACCCTTCAGAAACGCTTCCTGCATAAACACTCAGAGTGATCCGTTCATCATAGTAACACACAGGAGTGATTTACAACACGACATGCACTGCAGAATCCCTAGGCCAAAGAGAAAATGTTGAAAAACACCTTGAAATAGAGTAGATGCACAGTGAAAGGCCAGCTGGTAACAGAGTGTACCCTTAGAGAAAGCCAGCTCTGTTCTCTAGAAGATTATTTGACAAGAGTTTTACTTTTGGAGGTTAAGATTATCAACAAAATGTGATACCTGTATGCATATATATATATATGTGAGTGTGTGCATATATATATATATATATATATATATATATCATGAAATTTTACTCATCTATCGCCAAGAATGATATTGTATCATTTGTAAAATTAAAAAAAATAGATCTGGAAAATATGCTATATGAAGCAAGTCAGGCCCAGAAGACAAAGGATGTGTGTTTTCCCTTATATGTGGAAGCTAGAGTTAGTTTATAAACTTATAAGTAAATACTTGGTGTGATATACCAGTGTATAAAAATGTATTAACTGATACAGTTGATCTAATACGGTAGATCAAAGGAAGGAGTGGATTGGGGAGGGATGGGTGCGAATGTTAAAAGGAGTGACAGTGATCAAGATGCATTATATTCATACATTAAATGTCAACTCCTTAAGGAGCCTCCCAAGGCAGGAAAGTTCATGACATGCCTATCTGTAGTAACATGGATCTGTAGTAACATGTTAGCCTAGCCTTAAGGAAGAAAGCTAAGGGACAGGGCTCAGGCACTGAATTCAAGGCCCTGTGACAACATGCACCTGTACGTGTACGTGAGTGTGCACACACACACACACACACACACACACATGCACACACACACACATGATGTAATACAGAAGGGTAATTTCATTTGCTAAACTGATCAGTAGTTAAAGACATCCTGACAAGTAGATAGTTACTTTGATCTGATGGTTGGTAAGGACGATTTACTTCAGGACATTTACTCTGCCCCAAAGAGACTGCAACTTGAGAAACACTCCTTCCTGGTGGATTTTCAGTCACCTCAAAACTCATTTCCTAACCAACATTACTATAAGGTGAATTAAAAATAGTCTTCTAAAAGTCAATTTCAGAGCTGTGTCTTGAAGGATATGGAAGATTTAATGAGAGAAAGACATAGGAAAAGACTCATAAACCAATGGAGTCACAGGAACAAACTCTATGGTATCTGAGAGTTTGGTTGCATTTGTTTGCATATAGTAGAAGATATGAAATAACAGGAAAAAAGTGGAAACTCAATCATTGTAAACAACTCAAGACAATTTTAAATTTTGGTAATATTTGAGAAATAGTCTACTCACAGGGCTGGTTGGCTTCAAGAGAAACAACTTAGGACTTACAGGAAATGGGCCTCATGGTTACTGGACTCTAACTCTTTTCTCTCAGTTCTGCCAGCTTTAGAAAACTGTTTGAACTTGTGTGATCCAGAATGTGCTCCAGCCGTCATGATTATGAACCAGTCAAAAAGGAAGAGAGAATAAAGAATACATTTTTCACATTAGTTGAGTTGGTGAAGCCAAGATGTGTACATGTTAGGCAAGTGGTTTAGCAATGAGCTGCCTTCTCAGCTTTCAAGTGGCTTCTTTTTCTTTTCATTTTCTTTTTTAATATTGAGGTAATGTATAGAGGGGTTACAGTTACATTCACTAGAAAGTGGGTGCATCACTTCTCACACATTGATACCACTTCTTATGTTTTTGTCCCCATTTCCCTCCCCTGATTCTCCCCAATCATCTTGTTTCCTCCCCTACCCTTTCCTATTTCAAATAAACAAATAAATCTTGAGTCAAGTGGCTTCTTTTAAAAAGCTTTTCCACGACTTCATCCACCACTTCTGTTGGTATATCATGGCCTACCCCTTGTCACAAGTGAAGCTCATAAAACACGTTGTGTAGTTGACTACATTGTACCCTCAGGTAAATTAGTTATCTGTTACTCAGGAAGAGAGGATAGGGGCTGGTCACAAGCCGAGTGATACAGAATATCAGCTCTGGGTCCAAAGAAAGAATATACTCCATGTCATTTCTTTTTTTCATTTTTCTTGGTTGCTGGTAGCAGGGCTTGAACCCAAACATTCTGGTCCTTGAGTATTCACTTAGTTTGCTTCTTTTTCTTTTTCTTTTTTGACAGTCCTGGAGCTTGAACTCAGGGGCTGGATGTTATCCACCAGGGTCATTGTGTCAAGGCTAATGCTTTACCACTTGAATTACAGTACCTCGCCTGGCATTTTTTGAATAGTTCATTGCAGATAAGAATCTCAAGGATTTTCCTGCCCGAGAGGGCTTCGAACCTCGCTATCTTAGATATCAGTCTCCTGAGAAGTTAGGATTACAAGCCTAAGTCACCAACCTCCAGCTTGCTTGCTTTGTTAGTGCCCTACTACCTGAGTCGTGTCTCCAACTCCTGCCTTTTGCTGGTTATTTTGGAGATGGTGTCCTATCAACCCTTCTGTCTAGGGTTGGTGTAGAGCTCTGATTGTCCAGATTGTCTGAGCAGTTGGCATGGGGTATATGTTACTGTGCCCTACCTCAATCATTTCTACAGGTTTTTAGAAAAGGAAAGGGCTGCAACCATACTTATAGTTTCAAAAGATAGCTTTGGGACACATTTACTTCAGCAATATATTTTAATGGAGCCACTCATAGGGCTTTATATTCTGTGTTCTAGTTACTTTTATTACTGATCATTATCAGACATTTGCTGAACATATTCTCTACATAAGGAATTTATATCAGGTGCCAAGAGAGACTCCAACAAAATGAAGGATCTATAAATTATAAGACACACCAATATTTTGTGTTCTACTAAAGACAGAAAGGAGGATGCCAATGGAATAATAACACAATGGGTTTTTTTGTACATTGGAATCTTTGTGACTGCTTGTTGGAAAAGCTCTTTCCTATGTATATGGTTAAATTTCATTGTCCCTTTTCTCTATACACAAGAGAAAAACATCAATTTTTTTCTAAGATGATCCAGAGGATACTTCACACATGGGTTCAACTCTTTATACATATAGCCTTGGTATTTATGAAACTCTTCAAACAATATTTTCTATCTTGTTTTTTCAAAATGTAATACATATTGGAACTATCAGAACAAAGGAGCAAAATGGAGTCCAATC
The DNA here is from genome assembly GCF_031878675.1 of Megascapheus bottae. Lineage (NCBI taxonomy): Eukaryota > Metazoa > Chordata > Mammalia > Rodentia > Geomyidae > Megascapheus > Megascapheus bottae. The sequence continues at coordinate 19,461,104 of NC_143528.1, read as the reverse complement.
TGAACTCCATGTTAATAAATCTAAGCTTCTGTATTTTTTTTGTTGCTCTTCTAGAATATTCCAAGATATCCAAAGATTGCAGTACTGTCAGCACAGAAAGACTGAAATATGGCACTTTCTTTTGAGACTTAGCAAAGAAAGAGTCTGGGAATTTAATAAGTGTTGCCAAGAGTATGTTAGGAATAATGGTGATAATTCCTAATTAGGTAGATTATAGAAACATCACTATGAGAGATGCTCAGTGCTGAAAAGTAGTTGTGTAGAATGATATTTTCCTGAGCATGTTCTTTTTTCATATATTTTATTGTAATTAATAGAAAGGTTACATTATATTTGCCAGGTAGACGGTGCATAACTTCATATACATTGATACCCTTTCTCGTATCTTGGTCCCCATTTCCTTTCCCCCACCCCAGCCCCTCATCTTGTTTTCCTCCCTTCCCTATTTGACATCAAATAACCAAATATGCATATATACAATATATCAGATAACCAGGAGAAATACTGTAACAATATGAGACAACCAAGGGACAGTAAAAGAGATGAGAGATAACAGTACATTAAGGACAACAATCACTCATTCTATGGCTTTTGTTTCTATATCCTGGAGGTCTTTTCATTAGCTCATTCTATATGGCCTTATGTATCTAGGTTTTGTTCTATTGTAAATCTCTGCTAGGAGAGCCCAAGGCTTCTACCGATTTCCTGAGCATATTCTAAGATGGGCTTTCCACAAAGAATGCCACAGCAAAAGCGGTCAAGAGACCTTGAACACTGCCACCTTTCCTTAGAATGTCACCATGTCTCAGCATTTGGAAAGCACTGTTCTACCTGCAGTTGAGAAGAATCTTACAAATTAGGGGATTTGGGATGGTTTTCTTAATTTTCATGGTCTTCAGGATTTTTTTTTTTTGCATCACAATTATTACAGTTATTTTAGTCCTTTCCTAGGTCCAGAAACAAAACACCACAGCTAGGTAGCTTAAGAAACAGAAAGTTTATCTCAGGATTCTGGCGTTTGAAAGTCTGACACTGAGGGATTCATAGACCAGGCTCTTTCTGAGGGGTAGGGTGTGGGGGGGAATTCTATCTAGGTCCTGGCTGCTGTAAGTGAACTCCCAAGGGTCCTTGCATTGGGATAGGGTAACTCCAATCTACCACCACATTCCAGAAACACCTCTGTGTCTTCCTGTGTGTAAATGTCGCTTTCCTTTAGGGACATAAGTTACTGGATTCTGTCAAATATGACTTTATTCAGCCATCACTTCTGTAAAGATCCTATTTCTGAATCAAGACACTTCACACTTTCTAGAGGGTAGGACAGCCATATGTCCATTTTTTTTTAATGAATAGAACTCAGCACATGATGGTTATACTGCGAAATCCATCTCTCTCTCTCTCTTTCTCTCTCTCTCTCTCTCTCTCTCTCTCTCTCTCTCTCTCTCTCTCTCTTTTAAATCTTTTGAGGAAAAAGCTGTCTGCTCATTTTCAATTAAGTCTACAAAGAACTAAGTCGTGGACAGCTTAACTAAATGGAATGGAGGAAAATATGCTTCCAGGACTCTGATGCAAGAATCTAATTCTATTTACCTAGGTGCTCTTCTCTTTCTATATTGAATTGGTAAGAGGAATTATATCACCATAAAGCTGAAGGAACTGCAATTAAAAGCAATAGATCAAATAGGTTGAAAAGATTATACTGATTATTTTTTCCTGACTGTGGAATTTTCTAAATCAAAAAGAGGAATCTTGGGGCCAGGAGTGTGGCCTAGTGGTAGAGTGATTGCCTAGCATGCATGACACCCTGGGTTCAATTCCTCGTTACCCCTTACACAGGAAAAGCCAGAAGTGGTGCTGTGATTCAAGTGGTAGAGTCCTAGCCTTGAGAAAACTCAAGAACAGTGCACAGGCCCTGAAATCAAGCCCCAAGACTGGCAAAAAAGAGAGAGAGGGAGGGAGGGAGGGAAACAGAGAGGAAGGGAGAGAGAGAGAGAGGGAGAGGGAGAGGGAGAGGGAGAGGTGGAGGGAGAGAGAGAAAAGGACTCTTCCAAAGGGACAACTCCCAAGCTACATGCTACATTCCTGTACAGTGTGTGTGTGTGTGTGTGTGTGTGTGTGTGTGTGTGTGTGTGTGTGTGTACCTCCAATGAGGAGCAAGCAGCCCTGTGCCTAAGTGTGGTTTCTGAGATTAATGGGTTATGGGATTATCTGTACCAGCACTTTCTGAAACCCATAAGATTTTGTTGTGTCTCTACATGCAGACTTTGCTTCCCAATTCAGATTCTCTGAGACCTTCTGCCATCCTCTGGTTGTGGGCTGTGTCCTTTAACTTTAATTTACTCCATAAATTTAAAGCAATTCATGTAGCTTTCAAAACTTTTACATCTCAGAGTTATAAGATACTCAGAGAACATCTTTTTAAAAAAGATTTTGATCATTTTATTCTTCATATAAAAAATATATTGCCATCATTCCAAAGCTTAGGGTAATAAGTAAGTCAAGGTAATTTATTTAGTAAATTTCTATGTGCCAGGTAGGCTACAAGTTTTATAAACATTAAATCTGTTCTTTACAGAAAATCTGCCAAGGAGGAATTATGTGTATTTGAAAGATGAGAAATTAGGCTTACAAAATTATGATTTTGAAGATTAGAGAATCGCATAAGCTTCATTCCACTCCCAGTTCCTTATTTAAATCCATTTCCAACTCATTCCTGTAAATTCTATTTGGATCACATTTCTGAAAGTGGTGATGTTTTTCATGTCCTTTTGCTTTTTGCCCTCACCTAAGGCAGATCATTACGTTCTGAAATTTAAAGACAAGGCTCTTCTAGTTTTCATTGCTATAAGGCATTATACATGGGACTGCTGGAACTCGAGATATGGTAGGCCATGACTGGCACGGCACATGGCATGCTAAATACTCTGAACTGAAGGAGTTTTGAAAGGCCTCAGAACCAAGGTGTTTCCCTCCTTGTCTGCTCCTCCTCTTTCTCCCTAAGCATCAATCAGTGGGTTCTCAATTCTTCCCTGAAATGGGTTCGGGGACACTAGAAAATTTCTTTACAAAGTAATCCACAGAACCAAGCTAGCTTATGCTCTCTCTTTTCCCTTCTCCCTAGAAACTCGTTCTACTGAGTTTCTGCTTACCAGGAAGAGAGAGCACTGCACAGGGAGACCATGACTAATCTGAGCCTTGTGGGATCTGTAACATTATTTTCCACCACTTCTTGTCCAATCACATGTCTGCACACTTGCCTATTTCTCAGTGAATGTAAATATCAATATAAACATCAACAATTTCCCCTGGGTTTGTGGAGGGACTCTCTTTCTTTCTTTCTTTCTTTCTTTCTTTCTTTCTTTCTTTCTTCTCTTTCTTCTCTTTCTTTCTTTCTTTCTTTCTTTGTTTCTTTCTTTCTTTCTTTCTTTTTATAATTTTCTGTCAGAGTGATGTGTAGAGGGATTACATTCAGATATGAAGGATCTTCATTTCTTGAAGGCTCCCATGTCACATAAAACATTGGTTAAATACATTAGTGGTCTTGACTTCTACTAGTTTTCTTATAAAACTTTCAGCTGTGAAAGCTGGATGGTTTCAGATTGGATGAAGAATCACATCCCAGCTTTGCCATCCCAACAAATGGGAGGAAACATCATAATGATGTTTCTTATTAGCAACAACCATGTCTTGAATTTCAAACTACTGAGTAGCTTCTAAGGTAAAAGAAATTGCTTGATTTCAGCTGTTCTTCATGCTGAACATAGGTCCATTGTGAAGAAAAGAAGGAGCATTTCGATTTCCTCTCAATCGCAACAACCAACCTACCTTGTTCAAATGCCTCTCTGTGCCATAGAATATCTTCACCTAATCCTTCTCAAAGTCAAATAGCTCAGGTCAGCACAAGAAAGTCTTTCTGTGGTTAAACAAGCTGGCCTGCAATCCACAAAAGTCCCGAGACTAACTAGCCAAATAAGAACTGCATTCAGAAAAATCTAAAGGGGAAGCAATATTTTAGTTAGCTGTGTTTTAATCTGATATCTCATCAGATGTGGACTCAGAACTCTTTCAAATTCATTTTGCCACATCAATGGGCAATTTTCACGGGAATTTTCTCTCAAGGTTTTCTTGTACTGAGAACTTGGTGGCAATGTTTTTTTTTTTTTTTTGGTTTTGGTTTTTGTTTTTCTTTCCTACAGTGGCTCATTGAGAGTGCTTATCTGGCTGAAATGTGTGTACTCACTGACCGTGAATACCTGTTCTTCAGGTTACACCAGACTATCACAAACACAAACCCAGAAGTACAGCCCAGCAGGCCACACAAATCTTTTTCAAGCTTTTTTATTTTTTGTTTTTTGGTTGGTTGTAGGGCTTGAACTCAGGGCCTGGGCACTGTCTCTGAGACTTTTGGTGGTCAAAGCTAGTGCTCTACCACGTGACACTGAAAGCCATAGTGCCACTTCTGGCTTATGAGTAGTTAATTGAAGATAAGAGTCTCATGGGGACTTTCCTGCCTAGGCTAGCTTCAAACTGTGATCTTAAGACCTCAGCCTCCTCATAGCTAGGATTATAGGCGTGATCTACTAGAAACCAGTTTCAATCTTTCTTTTAAAATGTTCATTTGTTTTCTGTATCCTGTAGATTTCTCATGTACAAGCCATCATCCCTCTTGAACAACACAGCCACTCAAGTAATCTAGCAAGATAAATTTATGGAAATAAATAATTCTGATCATAGTAATTTACTACAAATAAATTTATGGAAAGAAATAACTCAAAGCAGTAGATAATATGATTGTGAATATGAGTAAAATTATCAGGTAAAAATAATGTTTAAATTGGAAACAAGATAGGATTTACTAAAAACAGGTTTATGGAGCCTGGAGTGTTAGTCCAATGGTCCAGAAAAGGAAATGTGAGATAGTAGAATATTCACTGAAATAGCCATCAGCACTATCTGGGCCTTAGGATAGGCTTCAATGAGTTTGAGAGAACATAATGTCCTCATTTTATTTCTTTTCCATAATAAAACATAGAAAGAAAGAATCCTCATGCGTGTTGGCACCAGATTATAATTGAACCTCAAAAACTTCTTTTCTTTGATTTTATTTTTTATTGGGATAATGTGTAGAGGGATTACTTTGGCCAGGTAGTAGGTGCTTTACTTCTCACACATTAATAACCCTTCTCATGTTTTTGTCCCCATTTCCCTCTCTCCAACCCCTCTTAATCATCTTGTTTTCCCTCCTTCCCTTTCCTATTTCAAATAAACAAATAAACATATACAATACATCAGGTAACAAAGTCAGATACAGTAACACTATGAGACAAAAACTTCCTGAGAAGACACAAAACTATGACCTACCAAGCATTCATGGTAAAATAAAATTACCAAGTAGCCTGAGAAACAGAGCTTAGATTAATTCTGTGTCAGTAGCTTTCATCTCCACATTAATTGCCTTCAGCTCCCATCTCATTCTTTACGATAGATTGTCAAGATGGGGCTGGACTTTAAAAAGTCAGTGGATTCAAATGCTACCATCCTGATTGAACTTCTAGTATAATTCTGTTAATCTAGCTCTGACTACATGGCCCAACACCAGTGGTGAAAAAGTACCATATTCCCAGACAGCTCATTTAGTTGTCTCTCAGTGGGCCTCTCCTCTTTCTCATTTTCTTCCTCCCCACCTCTCCCGTACCACTGGACCTATTGCTGTGCTCTGTAACAATTGATTTACCATCTATAAGCATGAAACTCAGATTTTTGAACTGTGGTTTGTTTTGAAACATGCCCAGTTCCCAAAACTTGGCCTTGAATTTGTAAGATTTTGGACATAAATACTTGGCTTTGATCCTGTGAATAACTGAATTTTCTTTTTAAACTATAATGCCTACTGCAAGTTTTTTTTTTTCCTAACCCAGTAAAGAAGAATAAGACAACCTTTTTCGTTCTTGTTCCAGTATTAAGATACTATAGAAGCAATTGCATACATACACAAAACAAATTAAAATATTAGATAAAAATACAAAATTGAGGGGAGAATGGAAGAGAATGATAGAAAGTAATTTCTGTTCCTTTCTCCACATCCACTAGACAGCCAAGCACTTAAACCAAAATACTATTTAGAAGAATTACATGAAGCAGATTGAGAATCTCACTTGCCAAAAGATAAAGGAACAATTTTTTTCTTTAAGCTTAATTTTTGCTGCATAGTCTTTATTTATAAATGTGAACACCCACTCTTAATTCACTAAATGGAATAAAACAGCAATACGAAAGTTATCCATAAATTGCCATAAGGTATTTTTCATAAATTATTAGCTCCAGTCATCTCCATATGATCCACAGTTGTTAATTTTCCCACCCAACTTTTTGAGCAGTACTAAAGACAAATCAAAACAGTTCAATTTCCAGATTTTAAATCTTCACTTGAAATGAAGTTTCTGAACTGGACTGAAGAAGACCATGGGATATATCATTAACATTCCTACACACCCTACCTTTTAATTCAAACTTATTTTCCACTATAATTTTCCAGGTGTTCTAATGTCTGTGCATGATATAATTTTAAGAGGCACAAAATTACATATCATTTAAGTATACATGTATACTGGCAGTTTTTCCAAGTTATATTGTACACTTTTCAGCTAGGTAATGGTGGTTCATACCTGTAGTTCTAGCTACTCAGGAGGCTAAAATCTGGAGGACTTTGTTTCAAGGCCAATCCTGGACAGAAAAGTTCACTAGATTTCATTTCCAGAATAACTGACAAAAAGCAGAGCTGGAGGCTGGGTGAGGTGGCTCATGCCTGTAATCCTAGTTACTCAGGAAGCTCAGATCTGAGAATCAAGGTTCAAAGCCAGCTTGGACACTAAAGAACACAAGACTCTTATCTCCAATTAACCACTAGAAGATGGGAAGTGGGGCTGTGGCTCCAGGGGTAGGGTGGTAACCTTGAGCTGAAGAACTCAGGGACAGTACCCAGGCTCAGGGGTAGGGTGGTAGCCTTGAGCTGAAGAGCTCAGGGATAGCACCCAAGCCCAGAGTCCAAGCCCAATGACCCTCCCCCCTCTACCAAGAAAAAAGCAGAGTTGGAGGTGGGCCTCAAGTGGTAGAATGCCACTGTAGAAAGTGTGAGTTCAAATCCCATTAACACACACACACACACACACACACACACACACACACACACTAATAAATTGTGCCATTGAGCTACTGGGAATTTCCCAATGAAGGAATCTGTAGGATTTCCATAGAAGTAGGAAATCCAGGATACATGTGGTGCTATAGGGTGACAAAAAATGATTTAGCTTAATAGCAAATAGAAAGCTGTTAAGGGAGGCAGCAGGTGAACAAACACCATCAAAAACACTGAAGAAATAGGAGCATTGTATTTGGTTTCCTGGAAAAGATCTCCTTTTGATCTCTGAGGTGCAACATGGTCTCACATTAAAAAAAAAAAAAAACTGGCTGGCTTCTTAGGTGAAAGTAAAAGCTGACACCAGTGGATAAAGATGAATGTCTCCTGATGGAGCCTTGTGGTGTGAAGGCATCTGTTTTGAAGGTAAAACTTGGAAATCTTAGCTAGCAGCTGTCTGGTTAATTATTTACCTTTCTCACCATTCAGCTCAAATTCTTTTCTTATCAAATTGTGCTTTCTGAACCCCAAAACAAACAACCTCTCTGGGGCAGTTAGTGATCTCTTACAGGTGGGTCTCTGTGACTTGGCTGAACATGTTCCTATTCTTTATCACGTGGTAGCTTGTGTTCCTAATAACTGGTCAGTATCCTGGAGAGGGCTGAGGCTCATTTGTGCTGTTGGGGTACGTGTGTGTGTGTGTGTGTGTGCGTGTGTGTGTATGTATGATTTGCTTACTACTAAAACTTTAAGCCTGCCCTTTAGATCTTTTCTTAGTATTGGAGATACTCTGAAATTTTCATTCCCTACTGTCTAGTGTTTTTTAGATTTCAGTAGAGAAAAAAAAATCTCCCTTCCTGGCCACATACACACTTTTTGTTACCAAGATGTTCTGTTGTGTGAATTCTTGATCGTGAACTCTGAAATGAACTTAACAGAGTCATCTAGAATTGGAGTGATTTAATAATTAAAAATAATCAGACAGCAAATTTGTTATTTCAGACTTTCTTCTTCTCTCCAAGACTCCTACAGAAGCAGATTGCTCTGGCCAAATGTAGCAGAAGAAGGGAAGGGTAGGTGGGGTGGGTTCTGTTAAGCAGATGCTCTGTTTTCTGCACACACTTTTGGTCTAAATTTCAAGTTCAGTTCTGGAAGCAGCTATCCTGAGCCTTGATTTTGGACGTCATTTCCCCCCTCGTACAGTCTATTACACTTCACTTTTTGTCCTTGCACAAAGAATTATGCAGGTCTCTCTTTTGTAAGGATACTTCAAATAATTTTTAGAAATAAGTTGTTGAAAAATAAATGATGAAGAAGACAATGTGTGAAGCTCAAATGGGTTAAACAACTTGGATGATACCACAAATTGGGTTAAACAGTTACTTTTGCTTCTTGTACTTAGGTCATAATAATTTCAATTAGTATTAGTCATTTTATATGTAGCTGTTCTCTTATCTGTAATCTTTTCTGAGCAGGTAGTGGAATTTATAAAACAGCTAACATATTCTATACCCAGTCTGAAAACTACTTCATGTAGACAATCTCTCCTAATAACCATTTTTTCTCTCTGAAAAGACTGTATCATTTGCTTAATTTCCAGATAGTTTTTTTGTTTAAGCACCTCAGAGTTTATATGGCCTTAAATTAATATTCAACCCTCATCTACTATAAACTTGCCATAAAATGACATTCATCAACCTCATCTCTCCTTATTTTGGCTGCATAAAAATAAAATAAATTCTGTACTTTGCAATACAGGTAGAAGGTCTGGATAGTCAGTGAATGAATGAAAGGAGAAGAATTTGTTCTTCAAACATTTAGTTTGGTTATCCAGTCACAATTTGTTTGGATTATTGTGAATTATTATATAATTTTATGAATAATTGATTTAAAATTATTCCTTTATTATAGTTTCTTCTGTCTTGCTTCTGTCTAGTTTGTCCAGTTGTGGCTTTTGTGCACAACAATTTGCTTCAAAATATTGTTGGATATGAGTGTCTTTGAAACCTTTCTATTAGTAAGTCTATTAACAGTGCTTTTTCTATAAAGGATTTTGAGAAAATCTAAATCCATTATCAAACCTTAAGAGGGGAACCATTCTTGAACAAGTAATCATTAGTCTAAATTAAGCTGTTATGCTAAGATTGTTTTTTCTAATTTGTCCTTACCTCTGTGATAGGATACTTGTACTAATTAACAGATAGGATATTTTTAAATTTTAGTTTTTGCTATCTGGGTGTAATCATGTGTTAAAAGCACTCCTATTCAGAGTTAGAACATTTTGTGGTCCTACATTTCCCTCCTCCTATGTGGTTTTTAGGATGATGAATTCCAAAGAACAAAGGGTGAGTTATCCAGGGAAAGTGAACTCATAGTTTTATCTTTATCACCCGCTCTGACTCTAACTACCAGTGCACATCATGTCCAAGTAATGGGAACAGGTCTGGTTGGCACAGCTACAAGAGTGGGCAGATAAGTAACTCATCAGCATAGCCACCACATTCTTTTCCTGGGGAGGTCAGTGTCCTTTTTTTTCTTCAAAGTCCAACAAAGCTTCAACATTCCAGAAACCAGCACTTCAAATTAATTAAATTGCCTCATGCATACAGCTCCTGAGATTATTGTCTTGTAATACTATTGGTTCTGTGCTTTTAAGTTTGCCTAATTAAATCCTTTCAAATGTAAAAAGTTAAGCAATTAGTGCTACTAAACCATGCAATTAATATATGCCTTTAACATAGTTTTAAAATAGAATTGTGTGGAAAGGGAGTAGTTGAGGTACGAGTCTGCTACTATGTATGGTATACTAATGGGTTTAAAAATTGTATAAGTATGGATTATTACCTTACTTTTTCATATGCAAAATGAGAATTTTAGCATTGAATTCATGAGTTTTTGTATGGATTTACACAGTACAATTAATTCAATTCACACGTCATGTACTGTTTAACTCACTATTAATATTTTAAAATAAAAACCAAAAGGGCGAAGGATGTAGTTTAAATGTAGTGCTTGGTACATATGTATATACAGACATACAATGGTGTATCTATAGAGAGAGAGAGACCTATCTATAATTCATATATATACACACCATACATACATACACATAAATTTAAGTAAGCTTGCTCATTCGAAATGTGCTCCAGAAAATTAACTTCACATGGATTTTTGAGAGTCTACTGGCAATTGTTTAGAGACTTTTCTTCTGCTTAGAGAAATATGGCCCTAAATACAATAAATGGAAAGCCAAAGTACTGCAATGACATTTGATCTCAGAAAACCATGGAACTGTAATGACAAATCTGAACTTGGCACATAATTTTGAAACTCTTGAAGAAGCATTTTGTATATTATAAGAACAGGAAAGTTACTAACTTTGGAACTCTTCTATTATGTATTGTTTGGGGGCACTTGAGGAATCTGAGACAAAAAAAATGGTAGAAGAAAAAAAACCCTCATATAATCCTTACTCAAACACACCTAAACTGGAAGATGATATATGTTCATTCCCCAGCTGGAGTGACTTTCATTCTAATTAAACAGGTAGATTATTTATGTTCAGACTTCTGAATAAATTCCTACTATCTAATAGTTAACATTCCTGCAGTCAGATTGTTCCATACAAATATAAATCTTGGAGTCATGTTGAAATAATTCTTCTGAAAAGCCTATAAATCTTTAAGTAGTTAATTAGCACAAAAGCATTAAAATACAAATCTTAAATATGAAATGATCTAAAGAGATAAATGATTTAACTTATTTGAAGATTACGCAAATTGATACCCAAAGGTCAAACTTCCTTAATAATTTTTTTAAACATGCTTTGAGAAAAGTTCTGGGTTCTTTTGTTCTATTATTTGGGCAAGCCACTTACTTCTTCCATTTGAAGTTTTCTTATTTTCTTTTGTTGAAGATGGTTTCTAATAGCTACACATCTATCGGTGTTACAAGCCTGGATACCTACTCAGTTCACAGATGAACTCATAGATACATGAGAATTAACCCTGATCAACAACTGCAAGAGGGAACGAGGGGGGGGGGGAGAGAACAATTGTGTATATGTATATGTGTAGAGAGAGGGAGGGAGGGAGGAGCATTTGCTTTCTACTGGATTTTACTTCTGGATGACTTGATGGCCACCATATTTTCTTATGAAGCTATGGTTAAGTATGTGACCTATTATCTCAAATTTCCTATTTTTTTCCTTACTTCACTTTCAGCATTCTCTGACTCCTTTGTGCTGGCATTATACATTCCTGTCTCCTCTACAAAAGGCCTGTAAGCCTTTTTAGGCTATCTATTTTAGGAAAACTGAGAAAGACCTAGAAAGAGCAAAGATGCAGATTTCACTGTCCCCATTTTCACATAAAACCTTCAAAGTCAAGTAGCTCACCAAGAGGGCTGGAAGCCAGGAGATATCTCACCTAGCAGGTGGCTACCACATGGTACCTGATGGCACTTGTCAGCAGACATTTACTTTCTGTTCTAGCAGCATCCACCATCTTCCCCAGCGAGACAGTCAGCTGGGCATGATGCTGACTTTGAGGTACTCCATCTTCATGCTTCTCGTGCTGCTGTGTGATGAGATTTTTTTCAGGGTAAAAGAAAGCATTCTGCCTGCTCATACCACATATCTCCCTTTAGAAAGATCTAGAAACATTGGGGCTCAGACTCCATTGTGTGGAAAGGAACAGAGTTAGAAGACAAATAGCAATGGCAAAACACCCAGGCTAACTCAGACCCAACCCTCTGATCCAATCTGTTGCGGTTTTCAAGTAGAGAAAGTGGACATTTAGAAAAGGAACAAGATGCTAGGCATTTCCAAAGAGAGTCTTTAGACGAGATCTGGAAGATAGCTTTTGGATGCCTTAAGCTCTTGTACTCATGATTCTTGCCTTTAATGAAGATCTGGAGAGAATGGCACTGGCTTCAGGGACCTAGTGAAGCTGGGAGGACTGGAAGGGACTTTCTCTGACACATTTATTGTATCCATGTATCCATGTATCACCAAACAGTTGTGGAGCACTGAGCTCCTCCATGGGGAGGCCTGGTGGACAGGAAGCTAAGGAACTTCGGTGTTTCAGGACCTGTGATTTTTTTCATAGGGCTAGAAGTTATTTGGGGATGTCTTCTGAGTCTTATTCAACAGAGAACACATAAATAATACTCTAAAGTACAAAGGAAAAGACATAGGGCCATAAAAGTAAAGTGAAGTGTGTACAAATTTAACTATTGTGTGGTTTGGGCCTGAATGGGATGGAAAAAGAGATCTTACGTTACTGCTTACGATCATTAGATATTTGTTATGTTCAAGAAAAAGCTCTTCAGAGGGACAGTCTCAAACACAGGGCCACTGGGACCAGAAGAGAATGAAGACGTGTCAACTGAGCAAAGTGGAGACATTTGGTGGCTCATACTTATAATCCTAGGGACTCAGGAGATCTGATGATCCCAGTTCAAAGCCAGCCCAGGCAAGAGTTCATGAGAATTTTATCTCGAATTAGCCACCAGAAAACCAGAAATGGAGCTGTGGATAAAAGCGGTAGACACTAGCCTTAATCACAGAGACAATGCCTAAGCCCTGGAGTCAAGCCTTATAGCTGACCATAAATAAATAAATAAATAAATAAAAGTAGAGATTATTATTATTTGCTCTTTAGTTTACATTGTTTCCTGTAGGATTGTGAAATCTTGAACACCTACTTATTTTCAGACCAGAATCTCTTTCATTCCTGCTAAATAGATCCTTGCTATGTTTTGGTATGGTTCTTTCATAAGCATCTCTCCTCCAGTGCAGTCTTCTTTCCTATCAACTCTGACTAGGCAAGAGAAAAGAGCATGTGTGCTACTCTTGGAAAGAAATTAAAGATGTATCTTAAAAGTATGATATACTAGGGCTGGGGAATTTGGCCTAGTGGTAGAGTGTTACCTAGCACTCATGAAGCCCTGGATTCGATTCCTCAGTACCACATATACAGAAAAAGCCAGAAGTGGTACTGTGGCTCAAGCAGTAGAGCACCAGCCTTGAGAAAGCCCAAAGACAGTGCCCGGGCCCTGAGTTCAAGCCCCATGACTGGCAAAAAAAAGTATGATATACTGATCATACTTAATGTACCCTCATTTGTTCTTCTGATAATTTCTCCTTTTTTATCCTTGTGGAGTGTACCAGTAATTGCACCTACTTGGGAAGCAGAGATCCGAAAGATCCCTGTTCCAGATTGGTCTGTGTAAAATTGTGAGATTCCATGTGAAAAATAACTGGAGCAAATGATCTGGCGAGAGATTCAAGTCATAAAGCACCAGCAAGTTCCAGACCGTCATTTCAAATCCCAATACTTCCACAAATATACAAATTCTTTATCTGTTACATAATGTGGTCATTAAAAAAGAATGATAAAATCAAACGCACATAGTATTATGCCTTCACAGTGCCTATTTTCATTCATTTATTCAATCATTCATCAAATGTTTGCTGGCAATGCCATTTCCTCAGGCAATGGTAACAGGACAAAAGTGACATAATCTGACTCTAGAACTTCACTTTCTGGAAGAAGGCACCAGTGTATAGACATGCTCCTGATCATATGAATGGCTCTGAACTCAGTTTGGATGTGGGTGTTAGAGGGAGGAAGAAGAAAATGAAGGGAGGAGAGAGGAGGTAGACTTCCCAGGGAAGGCCATCCCTAAATGGTCTTACATGAGTAGCAGCCATGAGGCACAAGAGCAAAGGGAGTAGAATAGAAGGATCAAAGTGACAGAGAGAGCCCAAAAGTTGGGGAAATGTTCTTTTTCAAAGAACCAGGCTCAAAAGACCAGACCTCTCTTCTTTAACTATGGAACCTGAACTTTAGAGGTGAGGAAAAGTATCTGAGGCACTGAAATCGGCCAGTAACATGGTTGTGTTTTTTTATTTAAGAAATGTATTTAAGAAAACAAATTGAAGAAAGGATTCCCTAGTTAAGTTATTGCCAGAAATAATGCGAGTGTGAATGGATATGTCAAAAGGAAGGATTAGCAAACTGAAGACATTAGACACATTTCAGGGAAAAGTGGGAGTTCATGGGTATTGCATTTGGTCAGAGACTGGAGACATGTGTGCTCATGGGCTGAATTCTCAATGCTTCAATACCTTTCTTCCCTCCAAATCAGAATATGAGACTAGTAATCTTCCACAAGATAACTCTATGGAGAAAGGACAGCCTTTTGAACAAATGATCCTTGTATCATGTATATGAAAATGAACCTTGTTAAATATCTTTAATCATGGCAAGAAAAACAGGTAGGCTATAATTTCCTTTAGAGATAATCAAATATTTTCAGACTGGATAACGTTGGTGGTCACACACTATGAATGTAGAAGATATCACAGAATTGTATGTGCTAAAATGGCTAAAACAATGGTAGTTATGTGTATATTTTAATATACTAAAATTATTAAACTTGTAAAAAACAAAGAGAAAAACCCTTAGAAAGCTTGAGTTAATACAAGTTCACATACAAATGACATAAACCTTGACAGGAAGAAATTAATACTTGGAACTTAAATTTGAAACCACTGTTATTTGTAGTGTAATGAGAATCAAAGAGAAGCTGTAGACTGGGAGAAAAGACTTATGACAAATAATGACATGATATGTTTCCAGTGCTACCAATAATCAGGGAAATGCAAATACAAACTACAGTGAGTTATCACACTGCTTGGTGTCTACTTAAGAGAACCATGTCCATTCATTTGTAAGTGAATGTTTGTAGAGGTTTCATTATGAATCACTTAATCCTGAAGCACAAATATCCATTGGATAGAAAATGGTAAATAAACCATGATGCATTTATATAATAGAATCTTAGCAACACACACACACACACACACACACATACACACACACACACACAAAATGCACACATCCTAATGATATATACAATGACACGAATGAATGTCAAGTACATTGTGCTGGTGAAACAAGCCAGACACCAAAAATCACTAGTGCCTGTTCCACTAATAATGACATTCTGGAAAAGGTAAGACTATTGGGACAGAAAGCAGATCAGGGGCTGCCAGAGGCCAGAGTGGTGAAGGAACCTGACTATAAATGGACAGCAATGGCACCCTTTCTGGAGTGATGGAAATTTTCTGTCTTAATGTGATGAAAATTCCATGCTCCCATGTAATTTCCAATATTCACATGGGTGTACACCTTACAAGGGTAAATTTTATGCATATGAAACCTAATTTAAAAGGGGAGGCCAAGAATATCAACTAGTTGAGGTAAATGAGAAGTCAGTGGCAGTTCTGGGGAAAACAGTTTCCTGGGAAAGCGTGAAGCAAGGTTGAGGTCACAGTGAACATTTACTCAGTGAAATAGAAAGCAAGACAGAGAACAGGATGAGTGGGCCGCTTCTGGGTCTATCCATCATGTTTAACTGCCATGTGGCTTTCCCTCTAGGCTTCTAATTCAAATTTAGGAAAGCCTGAAATGAGATGGTGCAGAAGAAAGGAAATGGAAAACAATGATTCAGAATCTCCAAGGGCATTGTGCTTGATATTTTTTAAATTTATATTTAATTTGGAGATAAAGCCTGATTTGTCAACTAAATAAAGTATTTGTCAAATAAGATAAAAATAGTTATTTATGATATTTAATCTGGAGATAAAACCCACTTTTGTGAAGTAAAGCTTGGCAAGAAAAAGTCTTCTCTTTTGACTCTTCTGAGTCAGAAAGTGACTTTCTGTAATCATGATCACAGGGATTCTTAAAATGGCAGAGTTGACAATGGAGATGCCAGTTTTTATTTGGTTTTTCTTTTGTTTTGGTTTAATAACTAAAAGGAGGCATATGGGATAAAAGCAAAGATATTTCATCCCACCAGCTTAAATTTACTTTCTGCTTACAATAGGTACACTGTTGACATTGGTTTAATTCTCATCACCCTCCATATGAACTTTAAATAAACAGAAAACAATTTGTTCAGATAAAAAAACAATCTAATTTTGCTATTTTTACCTATGGTGTAACTGGTGAGGTAAGTCCCTTTCTTTAGGGCTGGAGGACATGATCTGAGCTGCTGTCTCTCTGAACACATTCTTAGTATCTTTTGGATGGATGTACTAGCATCTCACTCCATCCCATGTGGAGGTGACTGCTGAGTGCTGAAATTCTGGGACCATAAAATCAGTGTGCAGACTTGCATCATAGCGGACATTTTTAATGGAGATTCCATGCTAGGGAGAAGCTGGGATCCCTATATTTCTAGCATTCAGATGATGTTCTTCATCCCAATTGCAGCAAATCCTAGCCAGATCTCACAGGATGAGTTAGTGACATATGGCACCTGTGAAATTCCCCTCTCCCCCATCACCCTATGCAGATCTGCAGTGACAATTATAGTAACTTTTACTCCATAAGGAATGTGACAACTTACTTCCCATAGACTACTTAGCGATGAGCTAGTCCAGAGCCTTAAGTTGTGCCCTAGGGCCCTGAGATGATGAGTAAGTGTAGAAGTATTGGTCTCCTAGCTAAGGACATTTGTTCATAAGGCAGAAATTGGCCACGCAATGGCAAAAAAAATTCTCTGCTAACATTTCTGATGGCTACTCTCATGGCAGAGCAGATGGCCTGTCTCTCTTTTGAGAGTGAATGAGCCTTTCGGCATTCCACAAGCTCCTCACATTTATGCCAAGAGGCAAGACTGGCTGGGACTGGCACTGTGTGATCCGAGCACTTCAGAAATTTAAGAAATCTCACCGTGTATTTCCAAGTGATGGTTTGGTATTGGATAGGCTGGAGACTTGGGTCAATTTCAGAAAACCTGGAGGAATGATGCTCTCAACTCGAGACTTAGAAATTTCAAAGCTATATGGGTATACGTGGGATAAAGGCAGAGGAGAGAGTGTGGCAAGGCAACTTTTTTCATAAAGGGGAATCCTCATGGTGACCTTTAAGTGCATCAGTGGGGAAGTTCTGTGGAATGTGGTATCAGTCAATCCTTATGCATGGAAGCCTTTAGATTACGGAATGGAAACAAATGAAAGTGAGCCCATAAGAAATGCTACTATTAAAATCAAGAGATGCAAGTTGGGCATGTCATCTTAGATAGTTTTCTTTGGCAAAAGCTTCTTTCCTATCACTAACTGTTATGCCAGTGATTTCTTTTGCAACCTAAGAAATTACCCCAAATTCAAAGGGAAATTCAAATAGACACACTTTTCTGAAAAGAGAACTTTAAAAAAGGATCAGGAAAAATAGTCTCATAAGTGAAGAATCTCATGGTTCAAAATCAAAGCCCTCAATGTCAGGGCATTTCTTGACTATTAAGTCTTCTGAAGCAGTTCGAAACGTCACTCCTGCAGATACTATAACCTATATCCTAAATACTCTCAAGGTGCCAGAGAATTTTAGATGAAACAGTAAAATATCTAGATGAACAGTAAAATATCTTCTATGCCACCTTTTCCACCACAACTTATTTACACCAAAGAAGCACATGTCTGGTAATATAGTTGTGTCATCATGACTTGACAACTGCTAATTGGTCTCGAAAAGGTTTGTTCAGTTTAGAAAATACCCTTTAATGATGAGCATGATAATGGACTTACCTCCCCAGTGGCTGACCCTTAATACAATTAAATACAATATGCACTATTATTTTAGGGCTTTATTGGATTAGGACCCTTTTAGATGGACAGATTAGCTCCTTTTGCTCAGAATCTGGGCACGCTAAAGTGACATAGTAAAATTTCACCAAATCCATTGTGAATACTCACTTGAGATTTTTGCACTTCTTCATGCTGAAGTGCAGTTTTCCTTAGTGGAAAAAGTCTTTTTTCATTTCTTTTGTGCAATTGACAAGGAAAGAATTCAGAAATTCCAAGTGATGTTATGAATCAGTTACTTAAATTGGCTGTGTTGAGTCAGCATTTGTTTTAGGCCTCTCATGTCTACAGATCTGAGATTCTACCATAAAGCATGTCAATTACAGTACAATACAAGGATAATTCATTCACAGTCTAAGATTTTTGCTCTTACCTAAATCAGTGTGTGTCCCTACAGCTAAGCTTTCACATACTGTCTTTGCCACTTCACGCCAAATGTAGAATACTGTATCCCCGCATGCTATGCGCTTATGGAAGCAGGCCTGTCTCATTGCCTATAAAATTGGAAAATTAGCAGCCCATTATTTCATTTTCAGTGAATGTGTAACTATAAAAGGCCTTATTCCATCTGGCCCTGTTCACAGGAGACGGAAAGAAGACAGGCAAGATTGTTGATGGCCAAACCACTTAATTTCTGTTGAGACTAAAAAAGAAATAAAGAGCAGATCTAGGTTGCCAGAAAACAGAAGCCAGCCATATAGTTGGTAAAATTACAAGAGCAATTGGGATAGAGAAGGCTATCTGCTTTAAACGGCATGAGGGTTTCGACATGGCTTTTTGATCTCTACCTCCTACAATTGCATAAGCCTTCAATTCTTCACAATTGTGTACATGATAATTTAAATTTGGTCTCTCTGGTTTGTTATGAAATGAAGCTGTTTTATGGCATAAATGTAGAGCAGAAACAAGCTTGATTTGACGATGCCTATGAGACCTTTCTTCTCATCCTCCCTCTCAGCAATGAGTCACCATTTCCTCTTAAAATATGGAGGAATGCTAAACATGGATTTTATGTGGGATGTACAATTGGTAATGACTGAGTTGGGAAAAAAAGACACAACTCCCTGAATGATCCACATGCCATAAGTTCTCAGAGCAATCTTGGAGATGCTGAGATATTATTGGAATGTTGAGATTTTGCTCCACTGGCTCATGCAAAAGGTTGAGAATCTAGCAACTTTATAAGCTACAGGAAAGTTGCCAGAAGGAAAAGGGACAGTTTCATCATGTCACAGAAACTCAATAAAATGACATTGTGTAGCTCTTTGATATCATGGTAATACTGGACACTGCAAAAGACTAATTTTCTTCTTGAACATAAAAAAAAACAGGGCTTCCTGACTTCAACTGGTAAGTGACATGAAAGACAAGCAAAATAAAGAAATCAAATCTGTGTTCTCTCTTTTGAGTAATAGTATTAACACTGAAAATTTTCTTGTTCTGAAAACGAGATGTTTATAAAACTTTTTGTTTTATAAAATAGCATTGAAATATAGTTAGAGCATTTGATGGTTCATTGTGTAGATTTGACTGGACATGGCTAAGCTACATGAACACAGATAGCAGATAAGATTATTTCTATGGATGTGTGTTTGAAGGTGTTTCCAGAAGTGAAGGTCTGCCTCACCATTGTAGTATTAAAATGTTTTCGGTGGGTTTTTGTGAGTTTTTGAAGCTTAAAATTGGAGTAACTTAGACAGGCCAGTGGGTCATGCTGATAATCCAAGCTACTCAGGAGGCTAAGATCTGAGGATTTCAGTTTGAGACTAACCGAAGATTCTTACCTCCTTCCAATTAACTGCCAATTAAAAACATGGAAATGGAGAGATTGCTCAAGTGGCAGGGCTCTAACATTAAGAAAAATAGCTCAGGGACAGTGTCAAGACTCTGAGTTCAGGGCCCAGAACCAGTGCACTCTCACACACACGTAGACAAACACATACACACACACACACACACACACACCTCCTTAAGCAATTTATACTCACACAATTATGTGAAAACATTATAAAGACAGTAGTCTTTTTGTATATTTTATACATACTTAAATCATGGCACAATAACCATCATGCATATGTAGAAATCATTAGAGATTATTAGCTTTTCAGAGAATTCACGATTTTGATTATTCCAGGTAGTGAATTTTCCCTTACAATATAGTCTTGCATTCTCTCCAGGCCTCTTGCTAATTTTAGACTTATGCTCTCCCTCTTTTTCATGACATAAGGATTTTGAAGTTTTTTATTTTATTTAAGGGATCTGAGTGTACTACATTTACTTCAGGTACCCCGCTCAGGGGTGGGTGGAGCTTTTGCTTCACTATCCAGTTGGACATGCAAATTTGTCTATTTTGGGGCCACATTCACACCACCTTCAATATTCCTCAGAACAGCCCAAAACAAACACAAACACTTTATCCAGAGAGCCTGAGATTTCATTAACCACTTGAAATCCCTGGAGGGAAGCATCATTTCATTAGCAGGCCTCTTGGCTATTTATAGGAGAGCTTTTCATTTCCTTAAGCACATTGATCTGGTAACAACTTTCCCTCTCTGTAAAATAGACTTCAGGAAGACACTTTCTAAAAGCACATTTAATGAAGTCTGGGATTTTTCTCTCTTTGGTAAATATAAATAATGCAGAGTTACCAAGAATAGAAAGAATAAAAGCCAAATGGCTTTGCTCTGTGTTGGTTGATGTTGGTACCCACAGGTCTCACTCACTGTCAAACTCCTCCATTCTACCATCCTGTTTATGCATGAGGCTTGCTGTCCACATTTACATCTGGACACTTAAGATGCCATTTTCTTTTGGTCCCCTGAGGTAAACTGGGGTAACTCATCAGGAGATGGCAAGAGACAATGTTGGGTGGATTTGGTTTGTAGAATGAACCAAATATGTTTTAATGAAATAAAATGTACCTTTGTGATTCTGAACACATATAATCAACACTCGAGAAACTTAAGTCAAATACTATGCTACATTTTAGATGACAATGCTCAAATTTGGCTGTTACTGAAAAAGTATAAAATTCAACCACATTGTAATAATACTAATCAGTGCATTTCTCGCAATCCTTTCTATTACTCATTTTGCCCAAGATCCAATTTAATCATGCTCCTTAACTAGAAAAAATGCTTTTAGTTTCAAATATGAAGTATCCATGTACCATCTCGGTAGATCATGGGCTTCATGATCAGGGTAAATTCTAATTCCATTTCTTCCCACATATCTGTGTGACCGGCCCAAGAAACCATCTCTACAAACTCCCAACACTATACTGAAACACAGACAGGCCTTTCCTATTAATGAGTGGAGGACAGTAAGCAAAGAAACAAAAACATGTTGGCAATCACTAATTTCAGATGGCAAAAGTGTGTTACAAAGACAGAGTAAGAAGCTGACAGACTATTATACTTTGGTTGGGTTTATAAAGCCTAATAAGAAGCCAGTGACCTCATGGAATGGAAGAACCATGAGAATATCTGGTCTCATAAATGTTCTGGATAGGCAGAATGTGTCAGTCTTTGAGATCAGAAGGAATTCAGATTGTTGGAGAAACCAAAAGGAGGCCAGCATGGATAGAACACAGAAAAAGGAAGATAGCAATTCACATAATGAGGCTGAGAAAGAACGAGGAGGCAGCTAATGCAATACTTTAGAGGTCAAGGAGAAGGGCTTGGATTTTGTTCTTGAAATATTTTTAATTGGAGGAGAGAAAATAGATTTGGCTCATATCTTGTACACAACCCAGACTGAGATTTGCGTAGAACACTTGGTTAGAGGGAAGCAATGACGACATTGTCTAAGGGGTGCTGCTGGGACCGGCAGGATGCTGATGTTAGGGATGACAGTGGTTTTGCAGTGGTTATTTGGGTAGAGTATGGAGAGGAGGATAAGTTCCAGTCATACCAGACAAATTAAATAGACAACTCTGTGTGTACATAAGAGAGGGGTGGTATAATATCAATTGGGCAATTAGATATGACAAGATCAGATTTTATGGAGTCTTAGCTGTACAGCTACAGAGACTAATTTATCTGGAATGTAATGAAGAATGGCCATGTAGTTTGCAACTATAAAAGGCACATGATTAATTTTGAGCATTTTGTCTTTAAGTGCACCGAAGGGGGTGACCTGGAAGATCATCCTACCTCAGAAAAGTCACTCTCACCATCACAGTGGGAGAGCTTCATGTGGCCCTCACAGGGCCCAGCCTTACAAGTCACCCTCTGATAGAGCCCTGGTTTCTCCCAGAACCCCCTTAGCTCACTGACTGACAGACTACACGTGAGTTAGTTTTCCATTTTTTTCCCAGCGATTTGTTTGCGAGGTATCAGCATAATCCTGTGAAGAAATGCACATCGCTTGAGTGAATGTTCCATTTAACAGGATCATTTCTGACCTGGAAGAGATGGAGAGACTATGTTTCTTCTTACTTCTGTTCTTTAAACTTAGGTCTCTCTTACCTTTCCTCTACACTGAAGATGGAAAAAAAATGAATTTCCACGCACATGGTGTCTCTAGACAGATAATTAAGTCTGGATGTAAGTTCACAAAACCAGTGGGTAGAATTTATGTGTAGTACCCATCTGCTTGTTTCTTTGTTTTTAGGATTCCTAAAACTCTTGCTTCTTATCCTCTTCAAGAATCTAGTTCTCTCCTCCTGCTTTCTCTGCCAGCAACAATGCCCTGCTAGCCAGCAGTTGGGACAGGGAAAGAGTAGCTAGCGAACAGCGATTAAATAGCTCACCTTATCTAGTACCCTAGGGTGAGCCATGCTGATTAGACAAAATGTCCTCTTCTTCCTTATGACATTTGCATTTTTACATTAAGAGAAGCATAGTATTAAACATGTTGTAGGAGCAGTAAACTAGATTAGTATTTGTAGGATCTTCCTTCTTCCATCCATGTGCATAATCTGAATAAGAATAAATACCAGTCACATTGCCTATCTGTGCCAGACATGTGTCAGATACAGAGGTTGAAGGAAAGAGATAAAAAACAATATGCGGCCCTGTAAGGATGATTAATTCAGCTGAGGAGGCAGATAAGTGAATCAACGATTGCAATATTATACAATGTCCTGCTATCCTCATGTGGAACTTGGCACTATCTGCAACCCAGTACAGAGCTGCTTTAATTCCTAAACAAAAGGACTGAATGTTAAAACATATGGCTGTCTTATTAATTTTGGTAGGAAATTATTTCATAAAGTAGCTTAGAAATACTGGTGTTATTGGGAATTGTTTGATTTCCAGGCTTCTTATCTTGGTGGATTTCTTAAACTAATTTATCATTCATATTGTTTAGGTATGAATTTCCAATCTGTTTTTATAGCATTTTTCTGATTTCTAAGCAGAATGTGACTTCACAGATGATGCAAGTGAAAAGCACGCCTAGCAAGGAAAATGTGTGATCTTCAAAGAGAAATACTGGCTTGTTCATTTTCACAGTTTTTATCACCCTAACAAATTTTAGGACTGTGAATAAATGCCACCCCTTCATTCTTGGCTCCATTCTCCTCCTTTTAGTGCGGTTTGTCCCATTGAGAAAGGGCTATGTTCAACAATACTGAGTTCTTTGTTGAATTTTTTTTTAGCTGTGAAACTAAGCATAAAGAAGGGATAAAGTTCTTTCCAGGAACACAGCATGTCATTTACAAAGATCGAAACAGCCACCAGCTTGGAGAGAGATCTCATCCTGTTTATTTTTCTCCACAAGATAAAGGGAGGAATGCAATGGCAACTCTTGTGTTATAGTTAATTTTAACTCTCATATCAATAAGTAGATGCCTTTTCAAGTTATAAAAAGCATGTCATTATTATTATCAACCGGAGAGAATGAGATCATTGTTCTCACAACACTGTTAAAAAAAACCTGTATTATACAGAAAGGAGAAAATATACCTCAGGGGGAAAAGATGTCAAGCATTTAATGAAATACCTTTTATGGAAAAGAATATCACATTGAATATTGAATTGTTTCTTCACGTAAGCAATAGTTCCAAAGGAAAAAAATTAACTCTGTGGATGGGCATGGTCTCTCAAAAACTAAAGAACTGTTCTATGTTAATATTATTTCATAGTTCTATTTATTACTTATTCGGTAAGTTTTTTTTCTGTGTCATTTGCTACTTTTCCATATATTTTTATCGTAATTAATAGAAGGGTTACATTATATTCACTAGATAGAAGGTCTATTACTTCACAAACATTAATACCCTTTTCATGTCTTGGTCCCCATTTCCCTCCTTCCACCCCCGTCCCTCATCTTGTTTTTCCCCCTTCCCTATCCAATTTCTTTTGTTGATCATGGGGCTTAAACTCAGGGCTTAGGCCCTATCCCTGAACTTGTTTGCTCAAGGTGAGCACTCTACCACTTTGAGCCATAGCTCTGCTTCTGGCTTTCTGGAGGCTAGTTGGAGATAGGAATCTCATGAGTTAAGAGTTTCATTCCCAAAATGGTTTGGGATGAGAATTCTTAGATCTTAGCCTCTTGAGTAGCCAGGATTACAGGTGTGAGCCACCAGTGCCAGATGATACAGTAAGACTTTTGTGTGTTTTGTGAATTCATCCTACAATGCAGGAATATTAGGATAAGCTATCAAATGAAAATTCCAATGATTATATGTGAAGATTTGAAATGATCACTTTTAGCTATTATAAGGTTTGTTGAATCAATCTAAGGATTACAAAAACTTCATTTTTACAAAACCTTGGGAATCTTTCTATTTGGTACTTTTCTGACTTTGATAAAACTATCAATTGTGACTGCCAACTTAGAGTTCCTTTTATGTTTCAAAGAGAATAATAATCCACACATTTATTGTTCAACACTAAGTCATGTGACTGAAATATAAGAGAGGCAGAGCAATAGAGCAATGGCCAGTTCCCTGCACTGGGACAACAAAGGTCAACAATCCAAGTCAAATTCCAGGGGCTCTGTTACCTTTACTATTGTCCTTCTAGGCCTTGTCCAAGCACTGTCACCCTTATCCAAACCCACTAATTAACTTAGACACATTGAAGATAATCCTTCTTATCAAAGTGCCATATATAAAATCTTTGGATCTCAAATCACCAGATTAACCCTGCTTGCTTTCTCTACTGAGAGCCAGAAAGAGCACAAAAGAAACCTAAAAATTTTGGTCTCTCTCTCTCTCTCTCTCTCTCTCTCTCTCTCTCTCTCTCTCTCTCTCTCTCTCTCTCTCTCTCTCTCTCTCTCTCTCTCCTCCCTCCCTCTCTTTCTCTTTCTCTCTCTCTCCATCCTTTAAGGAATCTTTAAAGTTTATAGAATACACTTCAAATGCTGCTTCTTTGTCTTCGTCTTCATCTTCCCCTCCTCCTCATTCTTCTTCTTCTTCTCCTGAGGCTTAAATTCAGGGCCTGGGCACTGTCCTTTGACATTTTTGCTCAAGGATAGGGCTCTGCCACTTGAGTCACAGTGCCATTTTTTTCTGTGTATGTGGTACAGAGGAACCGAGTCCAGGCTTTGTGCATGCTAGGTGAGCACTCTATCACTAGGTCACACTCCCAGACCCCCAAAATATTTTTTCTATCACTAGGTCACACTCCCAGACCCCCAAAACATTTTTTCTAATGAAACTAGTTTACCCACCCAAGATATCTCCAAACGCCTTCAGCTTAACTGTCAGTACTTTTAAAGCTCTTCATTATTTTATTTTTCTGTCTTCTTCAAAGTGACCTTTGGCTCTAGAATAGGTTCTAGAACATAGTTGAGTGTGGCACCAACATTTAAATTCTGCTCCCAATTGTTTTCAATCAAGTATTGTATTAAAAAATGATAGTGAATTCTTGATAACATAACTTAATTTCTCTCGCTCTTGGTGCTGTGATTTTTATTTCAGTGGTTATAAGTACAAAGTGTCCCAGGATGGTGTCACATTACATGATTTAACCAGACTTTAGGCCATGTGTCTTCTTGATCTCTCATCCAGGAAGTTCTGGTCATAATTTGTGTACACTGCTAAAGGGAAATTCCTCAAGGTTTAGAGAAACTAAAAAATAATAATAATGAAGCCACATCTGAGATTATTCCCTCTCTGACTCTTTTATATCCTTGATACCTGCCATCAGCCAATTGGCATTAGGAGATGTTGGTAACCAATACCAAGAGTGATTAGAGAATGTTGGTACTTGGTGACTACCAGTCTTCAGACTAATGAGACAGTGTTGCCTTGCAGAAAACAAACCAAGTATGTATGTGTTTACTGGGAGCCCAGCAAGGAGCACTTCTCCCGAATCAAGTTTATTTTCAATTTCAGTTACTTGTAATTTCTGAATTGTTAGTAAACAGACTTAATAAAATTACTTTCTCTTTAGAAATAGACTTTACTTAGCTAGAACTGTCCTTACACAAAACAATTATACTAGTAGATGTATATTAAACTGGCTACATTTAATGTTTTAAGAACCATGAGCAGATTCTGAGGTGCCCCTTTCTTCCTCTGTTTCTATCCGACTGTATTCAGTGAAGGTAATAACAAATTCCATTAAGCTTCTTCACATAAACTCAAGTTGCTTCATTTTGATCCATTTTAGTTTATTTAGCCTAAACAATTAAAGTAGTTAGGATAGAATCCACTTTTGTCCTCATTTCTCCTTTTTCTTTCATTTCAAAACTATCTTTTATATAATAAAGTTTCTAACCAGGTAGCTAGAAACCTCAGAACTGGTGCATGACATTGAAGGGGACAGTAGAGTACTGTCCCTTCCTCTTTTCCTTAGTATTTTAGTAGATTATCTCACCACTGTTCAATACCTTGATTGTTGTTTAAGGGCTATCTTTGCATCATGATTAATTTTAAGTTCTTTTTAAATGTTAAACTCTCCCCATAAAAATATGTTTAATAGAATAAAGGAAAGCTAAAGATGGATGTCAAAGTTCAATAGCAGGAATATTTTCTTCATAATCAAGAGCGTGCCACACTAAAAAATAGTGTCAGAAATGTGCTTGAGTATGATTCAGAGTCAATACATGAAAATAAAACTTTGTCTTGGACAGGTTTTGGATAACTTGTCAGATTTAAATATGATGCATACTTAAGAGTCCAGAATGTTTAGTTGTACAAAGTGATAAAGACAAACAAAGCCTACTGGAGTTAAATGGAGAGAAGAAACAATATTGATTTTATAGAGCAGAAAGAAGAAATACATCAGCACAGCCAACGTGTGAAGTTGGCCTTTAGGCACAGAATTTGCCAATAGTGATCAGCTGATGTAAAAAAAGCAGAACTACATGCAACATAGATAGATGACAGTGCTCGACAAGGCTGGGACCACACCAGATACAGGACTGTGTCAGGCATGTAGGTTTCTATTCCAAGTAGCAAATGCTTGGAATAGGGATGACACAAATTAGTGATAGAAAACCTTCTTTGTCACCTTGCACTAGAATTAACTCCAAATGGATCAAAGACCTGGAGGTAAAAGCTGACACACTGAAAACTCTACAGGAAGGAATAGGAGATACACTAGGCCTCCTTGGCACAGGTCGAAACTTTCTTAATAAGGACCAAGAATCACAACAAATCAGAGAAAGGCTGGATAAGTGGGACTGCATTAAACTGCAGAGCTTTTGTAGGGCAAAGGACATAGCTAGTAAACTAATCAGGAAGCCTACAGAGTGGGAGAAGATCTTCACCAACCAAACAACGAACAAAGGCCTCATATCTAAAATATATCAACAACTCAAAAAATTGAATCATTCCAAAACTAACCTCCAAAGTAACAACCATCCCTTAAAAAATGGGCCAAAGACTTAAAGAGAGTCTTCTCTGAAGAAGAAACAAAAATGGCCTATAAACACATGAAGAAATGCTCAACATCTCTGGTCATAAAAGAAATGCAAATCAAAACAACTCTAAGATTCCACCTCACTCCAGCTAGAATGGCCAGGATCAGGAAAACGAATGACAACAGATGCTGGAGGGGATGTGGCCAGGAGGGATCACTACTACACTGTTGGTGGGAGTGCAAACTCGTTCAACCACTATGGAAAGCAGTGTGGCAGTGCCTCAAAAGGCTAAACATACAACTCCCCTATGACCCAGCAATTCCACTACTTGGCATATACCCAACCACCCAGAAACAAGGACATACTAAACCCACTAGCACAACCATGTTCATTGCAGCACTATTCACCATAGCAAAGATATGAGTGGATCAACAAGTTGTGGTATTTGTACACAATGGAATTCTATGCTGCTGTCAGAAAGAATGACATCGCCCCATTTGTTAGGAAATGGAAAGACTTAGAAAAAATCATATTAAGTGAAGTAAGCCAGACTCAAAGTAACTTAGGCTCAATGGTTTCCCTCATTTGTCATAATCAGTAGAAACCTTGGGCTCTACTAGCAGAGATTTGCAATAGAGCAAAATCTTGATACATAAGGACATATAATGTGAAGCTAATTGAAAGGACTTCCAGGATAGTGAAACAAAAGCCATATAATGAATGATTGTTGTCCTTAATGTACTATGTTGTCTCTCATCTCCTTTGCTGTCCCTTGGTTATCTCATATTGGTATAGTATCTCACTTTGTTATCTGATTTATTGAATTTATTTGTATTTGGATATTTGAAATTTGATAGGGAAGGGGGGAAAACCAAGACGGGTGGGGGGTGTGGGGGGGGATACGGGTACCAAGACATGTGAAAGGGTATCAATGTATGTGAATTAATGCACCTTCTATCTGGCAAATATCATGTAACCCTTTTACTAATTACAATAAAAAAAATTAAAAAAAAAAGAAAATGTTTTCCTAATCTTTCTGGATGGCTGAAAAACTGCACAGTGCCAATTTTTCTAGTAAAAAAAACCTCATGTGGTAACTAGAATGTGCCTAAAAATCTGCAAGTTAACACAGTGAATGATAAAATTGAAAAAAATATCATGGTACATAATAAATGATACAGGTCTCTAGGCATTCACACAGAGTGAGACTAGAGGGGATATCCTTAGGAGAGGATCACAAAGGTGCAATAGATATGAGCATCTGATCATATAAGATAATATTTATCAAAATGAACTCCAGTTAATGGAGACAAGAAATTTTTTTTCCCTTGTTGATATTTTGGTTTTCTTTTCCTTTTATTCATTCCTTTATCCATTTTTCATTTATGTCTTTGTGAAGGTAATGGGGGCACGAAATTGTGGGACAAGGGAGAACAAATGCAGCAGTGATTCTCACAAAACACTGTGTTGAAATTCTACAATATAGTATAGTTTGGCAGGGATAGAGGGGAAAATATAGGAGAGTGAAGTGACGATATTGTTCATCAAGAAATACACTCATTACCTGACTTATGTAACTGTAACACCTTTTTACATCACTTTTACAGTAACAATAAAGACTTTTTGGTTAGTAGAGGGCCTTGAACTCTAGGTCTAAGTGCAGTCCCTGAGCTCTTCCGCTCAAGACTAGCTTTAAACCTCATTCCTCGTATCTCAGCCTCCTGAGTTGCTAGGATTACGGGCATGAGCCACAGGTGCCTGGTAACAAAGATATTAAAAAAAAAAGCTCGTTCAATTGATAGGAGAAATCTGAATACTGGAAGCCTGCTAAGTTGAAGGTTTATTTTTCTCTACTGAAAATAGTCAGTAGGTAAATCTAGTCTTCTGTGAAGGGCTCATTGAATTATCACTGTCCCAGGTTTCTATCCTGGTGGTTTGCCATTTTTACTACCTACTCATTAACAAGGTAGCTGTTTCCACATCAGCTCTCACATTCACATTCTAGACAAAAATAAACCAAAATCAGGAAGAGTTACAAGGCATATGCCAATGTTTGTTGACTATGCTAGCATTTCATTGAGTTTAATGCACACCTGGAAAGGTCATTTTTTATTGTAATGTATAGAGGGGTTACAGTTATATTTGCCAGTTAGTAAGTGCATTACTTCTCACACATTGATACCCCTTCTCATATTTTTGTTTCCATTTCCCTTCCTCCACCCCCTCCCAATCATCTTGTTTTCCCCCATTCCCTTTCCTATTTCAAATAAACATATATACAATATGCCAGGTAATAAACTCAGATACTGTAACAATATGAGATTAACCAAAAGGCAACAAAAGAGAAGAGAAATAACATAGTACATTAAGAACAACAATCATACAAGATAAAGCTCTTGTTACTATATCTTGGAGATCTTTTCATTTACCCTCATCCTATGTGGCCTTATGTATCTAGGTTTTGCGCTGTTGTAATCCTCTGTTAGGAGAGTCTTAGATGTGTACTAATAATTACAAATGAGGGAAGCCATTGAGCCTTTCTTCCTTTGGGTCTCGCTTATTGTACTTAATATGATTTTTGGAAAGGTAGTTTTTAATATGAGTATGTTGCCATTACTGATGGTGATAGATTTCTCCATGCAGAAGGAAACAACCTAGAGTGGTGGTCAAAGTTAACAGGTAAAGAACAAAGCTACATGGATGGACTAATGAGCTTCATAAAAATCATTGGGTCTCCAGAAACACAACAAATCAGAGAAAATTTGGATAAGTGGGACTGCATTAAACTGCAGAGCTTCTGTATAGCAAAGGACATAGCTAGCAAATTAACTGGAAAGCCTAGAGAGTGGGAGAAGGTCTTCACTAACCATACAACAGACAAAGGCCTCATATCTAAAATATATCAACAGCTCAAAAAATTCAATCAGTCCCAAACTAATCTCCAAAGAAACAACCATCCCATTAAAAGATGGGCCAAAGACTTAAAGAGAGTCAGTCTTCTCTGAAGAAGAAATAAGAATGGCCTATGGACACATGACGAAATGCTCCACATCTCTGGCCATAAAAGAAATGCAGACCAAAACAACTGTAAAATTCTACCTCACTCCAGTTAGAATGGCCATGATCAAGAAATCTAATACCAACAGATGCTGGAGGGGATGTGGCCAGGAGCGATCACTACTACACTGTTGGTGGGAGTGCAAACTCGTTCAACCACTATGAAAAGTAGTATAGCAGTTCCTCAAAAAACTAAACATAGAACTCCCCTATGACCCAGCAATTCTGTTACTTGGCATTTACCCAATCATCCAGAAACAAGGACAGACTAAATCCACTAGCACAATGATGTTCATTGCAGCACTATTTACCATAGCAAAGATATGGAACTAACCCAGATGCCCCTCAGTTGATGAGTGGATCAACAAGATGTGGTATTTATACATAATGGAATTCTATGCTGCTGTCAGAAAGAACAACATCCCCCCATTTGTAAGGAACTGGAAAGACTTAGAAAAAAATCATATTAAGTGAAGTAAGCCAGACTCAAAGGAACATAGGCTCAATGGTTTCCCTCATTTTCATAATCAGTAGAAACCTTGGGCTCTCCTAGCAGAGATTTACAATAGAAAAAAACCTAGATATATAAGGCTATATAGTATGAGGCTAAATGAAAGGATCTCTAGGATATAGAAACATAAGCCATATAATGAGTGATTGTTGTCCTTAATGTACTATGTTATCTTTCATCACTTTTGCTGTCGCTTGGTTATCTCATATTGTTACAGTATTTCACCTTGTTATCTGATATATTGTATATATGCTTATTTTGTTATTTGAAATAGGACAGGGAAGGGGGGAAATCAAGATGAGGGGCTGGGGTGGGGAGGAGGGAAATGGGGACCAAGACATGAGAAAGGGTATTAATGTTTTTGAAGTAATGCACCTTTTATCTGGTGACTATAATGTAACCCTTCTATTAATTACAATAAAAATATATAAAAAGGAAATCATTGGGTTTCATTTTTGTTTTAGATTCCACAGATTTAGCAAATTTCCCATGTGCAAAAGGAATGAATTTTTTTAAGTTTCAAGAGAATCGATTTCTTAGATGAATCATTTAAATGTGTCAGTTACTTTGATAACATTTTCTTTAAACAAAGAAAATCATAGAGGACATTGATCCTTTTGTGTTTTGAAGCCTCTGGGGAACAAAAAGTTGTTTTAAAAAAGCCTTAGTTGTTTACTGAGAGAGTAAGACATTTGATCAACTACATTGTAGATTAGATATGGATACATTGCAGCAACCACCACTACAATAATTTATGTTTACCAAACATTTCAATTTAAATTAGTTGGACTAGTGCATGTTCTGAACTTCTGCTTTTATCTTTGAAATGAAGAAAATAGAATTGTCATTCCATAGTATCCATAGTTTTCCAGTTTCTATAAATGTACATCAATGCAAGGTATGTGAAATCTTCAGGAGATGAAAGATACCCACAGTCACAAAATACAAGACTGCTACAAGAAGTCTCACAGAATACCCTTCACTCTGGATCCTGTTTCTCCCCGGTTTATAAACCAGGTTGAGCTTCCAAACTCTTCATCCCAACAAAGATAATAATTAGAAGCCACAAGCACTCTTTAGTACTGGATTTCAAGCTGTTTGTCTCTGATCTCATTCGAACTCTGATCACAATGACTCTGTCTCTAATGAGCCCAAACTGCTGGCAGCATCAGGAAGCCCTGCCCAGCAAAGACAAGTGATGCACTGAAAGCTTAGGACAAACCCTAAGACACCTGCCTTACTCTCTCAGGTACTACCTATACTGAATTTCAAAATGGTTTTGAATCATGAGGGTTCCAACTGGGTCTGGAATCAAGCCTTCTGGAGAAGCTTTAAGAATCTACTTTGACCAGGAGCTGGAATTAGTTGGGAAGGAATACATTGTAGTTCTTTTTTTTTTTTTAAAGCTAGTTTCCATCAATATGTTCTAACTAACTGAGGAGAAAGACTTCTTCATTCATTTAAATTTTCTGAGTGCCTAAGTGACTTGTTTCTTAAGCTCCATTCCAGATGCACAATGAAATTACTAGACCCTTGGTGCATGTTAGGGAATCAAATGCTTTCCCCAATAGGAAGTTAATGTAGTTATCAGAATATGTCTAGTGTATACTTCTAAACATATATTACATGGCACAAATAAGTTTCATTATTATACATTCCAATGGATATATAATGAATTTTGATCATATTCATTCCCTCTATTTTAGTTTCTACTTTTAATTTTGTTTATCTTTTATCCTCCATCATATTATCTTGCCTCCTTTCCTTCCTGTTAGGTTTTTTACCTCCTTGTAGTTCCTCTCCTGCATTCAAGGCCTTTACTGTTTCTTCTTTTAAATTAAATCTAGATTCACTATGTAAGAAAAAAACATAGTGCTTATCTTTGTTTATCCATTCTTTGTGAATGGCACCTAAGTTGATTCCATGAGTTCCCTATTGTGAATTGTGCTGCAATAAGCATGAGTACACAGGCATTTCTATTGAATATAAGTCTTCTGGATCAACAAAACCACTATAGATGGTATATTCCATTGTTGTATGGTCTGAATGTGTCCCTCCGGTTGCAAAGGAATGACAATGTGATAGTGTTAAGAGATGGAGCTTTTAAGAAGTAATCATACATGAGCAGGATGCTGAGATCTTAAGATGCTGGTTTTAACCCAGCTTGGAAAGAGAAATCAGGAAGATTCCTATTTCTAATTAACCAGCAAAGAGCCAGAAATGGAGATATGTCTCAAGTGGTAGAACTCCAGCCTTGAGCAAAAGAGTGAGGCTGTGAGTTCAAGCCCCAGGAGTAGCACAAGAGAAAAGAAAAGAAAAGAGATAACTAAGTGGAGACAAAAATTCTGAAGAATCTCTGAATAATGACACAACACCCCTAAGTACCTGCTGGCAATGGTTTCCTCTTGGTTCTGAAGGGTCTTCCTGGCTCGGTGCTGCCACTAAGAAATGACATTTCAGCACAGGTGCTCCAAACGTTGCATAGCAGACTGTGGGAGTAGTGAAGGTCTTGCTACTAATACACATAGATGTGATCTCTTTCTCAGGATTATCATTCAAAGACACAGGTTCGATTCCTCGGTACCACATACATAGAAAAAAGCCGGGAGCCATTGCAGTACATTGAGCTCCATAGAGACAGCGCAGGGGCAAGTGACAGCCAGACAGGCACCGAGCGACTCTGTGCCTCGCGGAAGAAAAAACTAAACATGAGCAAAGAAGATCCTAAGAAGCCAAGAGGCAAAATGTCATCAGATGCATTCTTTGTGCAAACTTGCCGGGAGGAGCACAAGAAGCAGCACCCGGATGCTTCAGTTGATTTTCAGAGTTTTCCAAGAAGTGCTCAGAGAGGTGGAAGACTCGGTCTGCTAAAGAGAAAGGGAAATTTGAAGACATGGCCACGGCGGACAAGGCTCATTATGAAAGAGAAATGAAAGCTACATCCCTCCTAAAGGGGAAGCAAAAAAGAAGTTCAAGGATCCCCAGGCACCCAAAAGGCCTCCTTCAGCCTTCTTCTTGTTCTGTTCTGAATATCGCCCTAAAATCAAACAGGAGCATCCTGGCCTGTCTATTGGTGATGTTGCAAAAAACCTGGGAGAGACGTGGAACAACACGGCTGCAGAGCACGAGCAGCCTGAGGAGAAGAAGGCTGCTGAGCTGAAGGAAAAATACGAAAAGGATATTGCTGCCTACCGAGCTAAAGGAAAGCCTGATGCAGCAAAAAAGGGGGTTGTGAAGGCCGAAGAGCAAGAAAAAGAAGGAAGAGGAGGAAGAGGAAGATAAAGAGGATGAGGAAGAAGAGGATGATGATGAATAAGTTGGTTCTAGCTCAGTTTTTTTTCTTGTCTATAAAGCATTTAACCCCCCCCCCGTACACAACTCACTCCTTTTAAAGAAAAAAATTGAAATGTAAGGCTGTGTAAGATTTGTTTTTAAACTGTACAGTCTCTTTTTTTGTATAGTTAACACACTACTGAATGTGTCTTTAGATAGCCCTGTCCTGGTGGTCTTTTCAATAGCCACTGACCTTGCCTGGTACAGTATGGGGGTTGTAAATTGGCATGGAAATTTAAAGCAGGTTCTTGTTGGTGCACAGCACAAATTAGTTATACATGGGACGGTAGTTTTTTTCATCTTCAGTTGTCTGACGCAAAATAATATACAAATATACAAAATAATTGTTCTGTTAACTGATTACCACTCTGTAATTGCAAAAAAAAAAGTGGCAGCTATTTTGTTGACATTCTGAATGCTTCTAAGTAAATACATTTTTTATTAAGAAAAAAAGAAAAGAAAAAAAAACCGGAAGTGGTGCTGAAGCTCAATAGAAGAGCTCTAGCCTTGAGAAAGTCCAAGAACAGAGTGCTCAGGCCCTAAGCTCAAGCCCAGGACTGGCAAAAAGAAAAGTCACAGCCATAATGGTAAATCAAAGGTTGGAAAGCATCACATACCTTTCTTTTTACCAGTGTGCCAATATCTGCTATAGGGAAGACACTTAATAGATATTGGTTAAAAGAATAAATAACACATCTTATTGAACATGAATTGGTCTCTTTATACATTCCTGGAACAATCCACTTAGAACAAGACTTGAACAGCCAGGTACTCCTCTCTCCCATTATGGAATCCATCATTCTCTGTGCTCCAATAACCTTATTTTTAAACTGTTCTTGAATTCAGACTGAATTCATGAGGGCTACATAGGTCTCTCACCTTATGTGTACTCATAGTGCTGTGATTAGAGAATATACTCTTCATGATATCTGCTTCTATTTTTCCTTCCCTTTTCTCTGTAGCATCTGGCAGTAAGTCCTGCCTTTCCCCTTTAATTGCCAAAAGACTGTTTTTCCACAAGAAATTTCTTAGGATTGTGCTGCAAGCTGCCTATACATTTGACAGATTCAATTATACGTCCAACTACATATTGAAACTTGACTGAGGAAAAGGAGCTTGACCGAGATCAAATCCAGAATTCTACTGAAATCAGATTCAGAAATCAGTTTTATAATCTTTGCTCATATATAAAATCTTTAAGGAAAGTCTGTGCTCACCCAATTCTATGTTTATAATTGCTCTTATACATTGCTCAACACTATTATATTAAAATCATTTTAAGGACCCAAAGTCCCAAGTTGCAACCTTGATCCCCTACCAGGTGCTAGACCCTTTAAGAAGTGGGGCCTAATGGAAGATGTTTGGGCCACTGAGGAAACTTATTGACATCATAGGACCTGATCCCGTCTCCTTTTGTTTCCGGGTCATGAAGCAAACAGCTCTGCTTCTCCACATGTTCCCACCTTGGTACCCCACTCTCTAGGCTCAAGTAAGATGACCAAATTGATGCTGGGTCAATACCACCAACATGGTGAATCAAAATGCACCCTGTCTCTTCATCAATTGGTTTTTTCAGGTGTTCCTTATAGAGGTGGAAAGCTGCCTAGCACACTTTGAGTCCTGGAGAGAAATGGCTATATATTTCCTGTTGTTACTTCCTATAGTTGCTATAGTTTCCCATAGTTAAAGTTACAGTCGCATTGCTGATATTCTTAAAGAAAAGGTCAGGATCAGCAGTGGTCTCAGTAAGTTCATTGATAAATCAAATCAATCCACCAGCTCTTCCACATCTTCCCCAGGTTTACTGGGACCTAACACAGTATAAAAGTATCTAGGACAGATACTGTAGTACAAGGTGAATCTTAACGGAGACTGTCTCCCTACCCAAGGGTGCTGTTTGCGAACAACGGCTCTCCTCCACTGTGGATGATAATTCAAAACCAATTCACGGCTTATTCTTCAAGGTCCTCTTAAAGCTCTTATCTACATGACCATCTATCAACTCAAATGTAAAAAGAGTAGCGAGTTATTTTTAAAATCTCTCCTTATGCTCTTCAAAACTTTTAGGAAAGAACAAAATACATAAAAATGTAGAAATGGCCTTGAACACTTGGCTCTCAATTGAGGATTCTTCTAGAGTATCCTTGGCATCTCTTTGGAGAGAAAAAAGGTAGCATGCTGAATGCCAAATCGTGCTTCACACATGCCCACTCCATTGCCATGACAGTTTTCAACAATATCTTCCCAGAAAAAATTAAAAGAATTGAGACTTAGTCATACAAGTATCCATAAAGTAACCAACGCTTGATTATAAAAATAACCTTTCTATTTGATAATAGTATTAATCTTAGTTATCATTCCCATTTAATGGTGCTGAGAAAAATCGCAGCATTAAATGTTTCCTCCCTTGCATGCTGCTTTGGTCCTTGCTTATTATTCCATATGACAAGTTGGCAAATATGAGTATTTTCAAGGAAATATAATGTTGCAGGTAAGCAGAGACAGTCCAAGGACAAAGAAGGGATACCGTAAATTGACTGTGTTTCATGACTTGCTCCTTAATTATGTCTAAACAATTTTCAATGACCTAGAGAGTGTTTTGAAAGGAGTTGTGATGAGTGTATTAGAGAATGGTGGGCACCTTAGGCTTGTTAAAGAGAAGTCAGCAACTAGTGTGGTGTGGCCTCATCTGGCTCGGATGCACTCTGCTCAGGAGGATACATCTGGGAGCCTGGATTCAGCGTGGGGAAGCAGCTCTTGAAAGAGAGTCAGCACATCTGTAATGAGAGCAGATTTCAGTGTTGTGGACTGGGACTTAAGAAATAAATATACAGCTTGATGAGAAGGATGTGGGTTATAAACTCACCAAGGCAAGAAGGGATATTACATTCTTCTCCAAGTATTTAACAAAGCTGTATCGTAAAGATGGTTGCATATTTTTCAGTTTGTCCCTTAGATCAAATGGTTAGGAATGGATTTCAGTTGGGGAAAAACTTTCCAGCTGGTATAATGATCGAATGGGCTGCTTTGAGGGCCGAGCATTGGACATTCCATAAACAAAAGTCATCTGGTGGGAAACAGAAGACATATTCAAACATAAAGGAAATGGAAGTAAAAAATGGCTCTATGTGTCCATGGAACAGAGCTGGTTGTTGGGTGAGCACGTAGATAGAACCACCTATAGCCACACAGTACAAGTGATGAGAGAGAAAATATTGGTGGCTAGCTAAAAGAGAAGGGATCCTGTCGAGTCATGAAATATTGAAGCAGGAAAAAATACAGTGTTTGAAGAAATAAGACTTCCTTCTTTTACACAGTTGTGTAACTGTTACAAAGATTGGATTGATTGGTGGGTAGAAAAACTGCTGCTTGATTACAAACCACAATGTAGCTCCAGAAAGAGAAATAAAAACTTATGGGATATTCCAAACTATGTTCTTGATTATTTAACTTTGACACTGTAAATGGGTGCCATGTAAGATGCAGGTTATGGACTGTGTATTTTATGGTATGTTCAAATATTTTCAGAGGGAATGGAAAATATGTTAGTTTTGCTATTTCAGCAAAATGGGCTGCCGTAACTAAAGTTAAACAAAGTACTCAGTGTGCCAATATGGAAAGCCCAAACCTAGAAAATTCTGGAAATCTTAGGAGATGGCATCTTTCTCCTACTATAGAAAACTATTCTTCAATTGTTTTTATTTGTTATAATTAACAGCATATATTGGAATTAAAAATGGAGTTGCTGGCTTTCTTAATAATAAATTATTCAATTCTATCTCTGTAATGTTTCTCAAAAATATTCATAAATTATTGGATAAAAACAGTTACTAGGCATGTTTATCTTTATTTAAATAAGCATAAACTATATGACACTTTAGATTTGCTGATGACATATAATATACTGCCTTATTGAGTCAATTTACTCTGTGTTCTCAGCCCATTTTTATACACATTCAAT
Organism: Megascapheus bottae; assembly: GCF_031878675.1. Classification (NCBI taxonomy): domain Eukaryota; kingdom Metazoa; phylum Chordata; class Mammalia; order Rodentia; family Geomyidae; genus Megascapheus; species Megascapheus bottae. The sequence goes on along the minus strand of NC_143528.1, from coordinate 19,422,691 downwards.
ATTTGTGTTGACAATTGTGCCCAAAGATAGGATGAGGTACTAATCCCTGATGAGTGTTTATCTTATTTAGAAAAAAAATTCTTTGCTGAATATAGTGATTCTGGATTAACTAGTTGGGCCCTCAGAACAATCACATTTATCCCTATAAAATGTAGACAGAGAGAGATTAAAGACAGATACATAAAGAGATGATATGAAGATGGAAGGAGGCAGAGACTGGAGTGATGTAGCCACACGCCAAGGAATGCTAGCATCTACAAAAGCTGGAAGAAGCAAGGGACAGATTTCTCTACAGCCTCCATAAGGAGTGTGACTGACCCTACTGCCACTTTGAGTTTGGACTTCTAGTCTCCAAAATGAGAATAAGTGTCTATCACTTTAAGACAGTTTGTTGCAGTTCATATAGGAAATGAATACAGCTTCTTTACTTCAGAAGTACATTTTATTGCCTTTTTTTTCTGGCTTCTCAGAATTGCTCACACACTGTTCTGGAATTTCCTTCTGTATTTCTTTGTGTCTAAATTCTTTCAGTGCCTTAAGACTCAGTTTCACACAGTGTGGCCTCCACAGCTTCCATTGTTTACCCAAATCAGAATAGCCAGTCACCAGCTCCATCACAGAAAATGTAACACAGAAAGTCAGCACCCTCTTCTGACCGCTGGGAGATTTAGTTTGCCTCAACCTGAAAACACTAGCATGACTGCAGATTATTGCATTAGCTAACTTTAGATGATTTAGCATAGAAGCTTGGACACAGTAGGTACCGATTGACCTGTCCCCTCTGCATTACTAGTGTAAAGCTTGAATTTCTTGTGTTGCATACTACACTGCCATTATGCCTTAATGAGGAGAATGCTTTTCTGCCTTCACATCTTGGTCATGTGGGTTCTCCTCAATTTCCCCATCTCTTCCTACAGGTGCATACATAGCCTTTTAAGCTCTGCACCCAAATACCAGCTCTTTTAGGGGTTATAAGAATTGGTATTGAGCTGGGTACTGGTGGTTCATGCCTGCAATACTAGCTACTCAGGAGACTGAGGTCTAAGGATCACATTTTAAAGCTAGCTTGGGCATAAAACTCCATGAGACTCATTTCCAGTTAACCACCAGTAAAGTGGAAGTGGAGCTGTGTCAAGGGGTAGAACGCTGGACTTGAAAACTGCACTACACTTAAAAAGGCTCAGGGTTGGGCCCTGGTGGCTCACATTTCTAATCCTAGCTACTCAGAAAGCTGAGATCTGAGGAATGAGGTTTGAAAAAACCTGAGCAGGATAGCTTGTGAGACTTTTATCTCCAATTAAGCACTAAAAAGTGTCTGAAGGAGTCTTTGTCTAAAGTGGTACAGTGCTAGCCTTGAGAGAAAAAGCTCAGGGACAGAGCTCAGGCCCTGAGTTCAAACTCTGGAACCAGCACACAAAAAGAAAAAAAATTCTCAGGATGATGAATTTTATACTATTTGTATGTTACCACAATTTCAGAGAAGGACTTTGTATAGATTAAAAGGAAAATTATAGGATTCTCCCCAAAAAGAATGAAAAAAAAGACATAATAAGTTTTTGTCTGGCCTATACATTCTATCTTGTTACTAGATAACGATGTGACAGTCTGAATTTGCTAAGGATGCAGATGTGGAGTGGGTATTAAGGTAAGCAGACACAGAATACAGAAAGGCACAGGATTGCTATGTACCTTGTGAGAAAACAAAGAGAGAAGCCCTGTTTCCTCAGATCAGAAGTTTTGAGATGGTTCTTCATGTTGGCAAACTTGAGCAGAAGCAAGTACAGACAGCATCCACAGCCACATTAAGGCTGAGGTGACAAGAAAGGATTTTTATTGTTGAAACACATCCACCAAAAGGGCTTATGTCTTGATGGAAACTTCATTATTCTCTGTGATACTGAGACCTAAGCCCTTTGACAATCAGATTTATGGACATAATAAAAATATGCAATGGTAGAATCATAAAATTGTGCCTACTTAAAAAGACTAAAAGCAGTACAGGGACATATTCAAGGAGGAGATATGAAAAAGAACAGAGCAAAAAGATGAAACACAGAAAAATATGCTGGCAGAAGGTGTTTGAGAAAAGTGGGAGGAAATATTGCCAAATGATTCAGGCCCCCAGTGTATTTTGCGTAACATTAAAATTAGAGCTTGACTAATTTTCTGACAAATTACTTGGCTCCAGAAGGAAAGAAACATGAAGAGGCAGTCATTTCTTTTTTGTTATTGGAAGTGTTCACAACCCAAAATAGATTTGAAAAATTCTGCATACATTTTCAGGTCCACAGACAAAATCTCCATTTGAGAATGCCTTAACCTAGAGCATTTCTGTCCATACCAATTAAAGCACATGTTATGTTGAAGACTTGACCATTGATGTCACAAGCACACAGATGTCTTACCTCACAAGGCACCAATTTCCCCCTTTAATTGTTTCCCTGTCAGAATCAATCTCTCTGGGGGGGGGTCTGCTTTAGAGGCCCAGCCAATCAACTCCATTGTGCTGACATAGCTCAGATGATGCCAAATAGAACTGCTGCCCAGCTCCCCATTAACAGAACAAAACACACAGTTATTCCAGACATGGCACCCCATTGCTACAGCATCACTGTGACTTGAAAATCACAGACTGTCAGAAAATGAAGGGGGGGCTGGACACCATGTTATGCCTATCTAGTATTTGTCTAACGAAGAAGCAGGAAAGGAAATGATCTCGTGGTTGAACTGAGGACAGAACCTGACCCACTCAAGTCTTCTGATCTCCAGTTCCATACTGCCATCTACTACCATAGAGTCTGTAAAGAATCCCTTCATTTGATCACATAACTTTGCTCTGATACCTTCACTTGAGACATTATAAAATGTGACTTATTAGTTTCATGTTTATTGTAATTGTGCAAGATATAAGGAAGAATGAATTAATTAGAGCAATCAGCTCACCGGTGGTCAAACTCTTCTATCCTAAACCAAGCTCATGTGAATGAGAGAGGAAACGTCCATGTCATAAAGTCAAGACAGCCAATTACTCAAGGTCAAAGTGCAAGGGGCATTCTTGGTAGTTTAGCATCTTCTAAGCATGAGGCTTAAATCTGATCAATTCCATTTCATATGATATCCTTCTTTACTGAACTGTTTAAATGGAGAATCTAAGAAAGTCAAATGCAGCTACACTTACAACGTCATCTCCGCCCAGTCTAGGATTGTCAATGTGAGTAAGCTAAAGCATTTACCATAGACATTCATTCTCCAAGTGCCAGTGACCATGGCCGCAGAGTGGTACTTTGTATTCCATGGCAGTAGCACCACATTAGCAAAGAACTTCAATAATCTGATCCTGGTACCTGGCTGTCCCCTGACCAGGACTCAGTGGAAATGGCCCAGACAGTGAGCTTTAGAACAAAAGGTCCTTCCCTGCAAACTGCCTTCACAGTGACATATTTGAATCATACTGACATCAGCCCGCTGTAACATGAACAACTAAATGTGGGCAAACGAGCTTTACTAAGAAATAAACACAATTGTCAAATAATTTTGACTCATCTTTTTTTCTTTCAAAAATATTATTGAAACTTTGATCACAAATTCACAGCAGGGAATTTCTTTTGAATTATTATTAACAAGAATAATAGTCCACAAGGATTAATTACAGGGACTATGTCAGAATGATGAGGTTTAAACATCTCATGAATAGAGATTCATCTGTGAAGAATCATCAGCCAAAAGAAAAATTGAAGGATTAATTCAAATGATCTCATTTAATAAGATGAGTAAACTAATTAAATATTCCAATGGATTCCATGGAATATTTATGGGAAATGTTCTGGAAAACAGGTAGAAAATAATAGATTCCAACGGATCCACACTTAAGGAAATGATCTGAAAGAAAATGGGTAATTTTATGCATCAATGAGTCCTGCATTAGCTACAAAGTCAGAGAAAAGATTTAGACACCTTTGTCTGTGATTAGCATATTCAGCAGATGTCAAGAATAAACAGGCTGTTGCACTGAGAGAAAGGTTAATATAGTAATGGTCCTTAAAACCATAAAAGCTCTGGTGAATACTGATTGTGTTCAAATCCCCCCACTGAGCAAGGATTCTACCTGGAAGCTTTGGTCCCAGCAAGAGCAAGCTGACCTTGATAGGCCTGACCTCAGTAGGGTCTGAAACATCAGAGAAAAGGAAATGCCCATATGATGTTTCATTTAATCAGGGACACTCAAATCAAAAGCTAATTTTCAATATAAAAGGTAGAGGTAAAGGTAGAGAAGCAGGTCTTTATACCCTCTCAAACAATCACAAGGAGAAAAAGGCAATTCAGGAAAGGGGAGAATATCTGAAAAGAAGAAATATTTGAGAAACTCTTTATACTGAGTTTAACTAGAACCTTAATATATTGATAAGGTAAAACTAGTTTCTTTTGGAAATTCAAGTACAATTAAACTTGTAGGATAATATTTGATGTATTAAAGCTGCAGATAATATATATAATAATAGTCTATTTTGTGTGTGTGTGCCAGTCTTAGGGTTTAAATTTAGGGCTCTGTCCTTGAGCATTTTGGTTCAAGGTTCCCGCTCTACTTCTTGAGCCATAGCTCCACCTCCAGCTTTTCTTCTTTAGTGACTCGGGGACTTTCCTGCCTAGATTGGCTTTGAATCCTGATCCTCAGCTCTCAGGCTTCTCTGTCTCTAGGATTATAAGCATATGCTATTGACTTTGCTATCTAAAAATTATCTTGAAACAGATAACAAATTTCCTTTTCAGTTTTGTTTTATTTGAATTAAATTCTTGCTTTTTATGTCCCAGACTGAACTTGAACTTGGGATCCTCCTATCTCTGCCTCCTGAGTGCTGGGATTATCACTATGTGCTGCCATGACTGCAACTAATTTTTGATTTATGGAAATACTTCAATTTTTGTTTCAATTCGCTGTTCTTTTTCTAAACAACTGTGCTACAGCTTAATGACTGACACTATGCTTACAATATGTGTCCACTGGCAAAAAGCCATATCTTCCAAACATACTGCAGGAAGAAAAAGTTCTTAGGTGAGGATGGCTTTACTGGACATTGAGAACACTATGTTGATACATTGCACTTAGCCTTTCTAACAAATGGCATGACACTTGTCCTCCTTTGTAAATATGGCTCTCACTTGAAGACAGATTTACCACACCAGTGGCTAGTAAGTACTATTGAACCACTGGAAAGGCTAGACTTTGTTGTAACCACAATGATGTAGAAGACTGAGAAAGTTAGGTTCCACATCCTACTTCATGAGTGCTTGAGGAAGTATCGTCACTGAAAGCACATGGGTGTTGTTCAACACCCATGAAAGAGCCCAAAAGCTAAAAAATGTGATAACTCCACGGTAGGGTGAATATTCTATTTAGGCAAGGTGACTATGATAATTTGGCTATATGGCTATTGCCTTTGGACATAGAAATAAACCTTGGGCCTTGCCTTAGAGATTTCCTATTAACATTTGATTCCTACTTGAAAACTAAGAGAATCTGATGGGGCAAGGTTTTGATAATACTTCTACTCGGTGCCATCCAAAGGTCCTTCTTAGTCTAAACCATTAAAGGATTTAAAATTTATTTTTGAAATAGGCCACTCTAGCAATTAACAGAAGAAACATGAAAAGTGTGGTGATAGATATTATAAGGAAATGCAAAAGGGAGCATATTGCAGTATTAGGTCAAAGTTAAGTAAGGCATAAATCAAGACTGTGTCCACACGTAGGGATAGAAAGGGAAGAACGAAATGGAAGCTTTAAAAGTTAAATCAACCATACTCAATGTCTGACTGGATGATAAGAGACTGAGTGGGAAAAATGGAAACATCAGCAATAATTCCTGATGTATTGATTGAGATTAGGCAATAAATGCATGGGAGAGCAAGTCCAAGATAATGATTAGAGAGACAAAACTTGAACTACTTTGGGGCTACATTGATCTGCCTGCTGTCTCTCTGTCATTGTCTCCAGGAAAAGATTGAAGATGTAGGAGGAATAATGTGGAAAAGGAATCAGTTCAGCGTGGCATTATATCCAAATCCTCAGAAAAAAATCAAAGCAACTATTACTGAATGGCTTCACTATAGAGGCCAAGGCGAGTTGAGATCCAGTAAATGTGCAGTTTTTATTGCTGTGTGTGATATATTTTATGGCAACATTCGTATCTACTCTTGCATAAAAGGATGTTTAAGGGGACCTCCCAATACCACACTTCGGTTCAGTCTCATGACTGGATTGTTTTTTAAGCCTATACATCAAGCAAAAAGATGTTCTTACAATTTAAAGGGCCTAAACACATTGCGGAGCCTGCTCTGAACAGGGTAGACAGGAAGCAGAGAGACCTGATGCAGAAAAAACATGGTGCAGCTCCACACAAGTGATCCAGGATGCTCATACAGTTATCAGAGGTAAGAAGCAGTCACTCTAGTCTAGGTGAGATCACTGGAGATGCACAGAAAATGACTAAGCAGGCAGGAAGTAAATGTTTGCCCAATGATTATGAAGTATGGTTTTCTGGCAAGGAAGAATGGGTTTTATCAGGACCTGTTCTATCTTCTTTTTCCTTCACTGTATTTAATCGTTTACATATCTAATATATAGAGAGGTATGTTCATAATATGAATATATTTTTTCATAGTAGAAATTCATTGGGTGAATTTTATTTCATTTTCATTTTATTTCATTGGGTGAAACACGGAAGTTCAATTTAGAGTCAGTTAGTAATCAATTAAACTAATGACACTCTCAGGCATTCTCAGAGTTGAGATTGTCTTACTGAGTCAAGTGATTGATAATTGGAGCTGGAAAAATGATGTAAAGAGATCTCCTTAATAAATTCTTTTTCAGTAAGTATATTTGAGTTTCTGCAAAATATATAATACATACTGTTTAGTTAACATTTAAGTTAGAGCCCAACAAGTATTTCATCTAGAAGATTTTGCACCAGCTTCACAATCTTATGAATTTGTTCATTTGCTCCATAGCATCCAATAAATGGTTACTATGCTGTACAGTATAGAAGACTTGTAAGAAAATAGGAAGTGGTATAAATATGAAAAGTACTTAGACTGGCAGGTACTGGTGGCTCACACTTGAAATCCTAGCTTCTCAGGAGACTGAGATCTTGTCAACTCAGGCAAGAAAGTCCATGAGACTCTTATCTGGTGAATGTAACTGTAACTCCTCTATACATTACCCCAACAATTAAAAACATTTTTTAAAAGTACAGGGCTACTGTTTTTCCACTTGCAAAATGTGTGACTAGTTAAGTTAGAAAGCAGAAATTGCCAAAAAAAAAATTCTGTGACACTCTGTGTGCATGTATAAAGGTATATGGTGTGTGTGTGTGTGTGTGTGTGTGTGTGTGTGTGTGTGTGTGTGTACGCACATGGAGAGACCCTTACATTTAGATAATTCCTTTAAAGTGAGTACATAAACATTCAACATACAAATGAACACATTGTACCTTATAAGTATGTAAAAAATATTATATGTTCCCCCCAGATATTTTGAAGCAGACAATCCAACCCAGCAATTCCATCCAGAAACAAAGGGCAGTCCAAAGAGGAGTACAGTTACCAAGTTGTCCAAGACATCTTTTATTTTTCATATATTTTTTATTGTAATTAATAGAAGGGTTACATGATATTTGCCAGATAGAAGGTGCATTAATTCACATACATTGATACCCTTTCACATGTTGTCCAAGACATCCTTCACGAGCATCTGACATTGTCCGGGAAAATCTGGCTTCAGTTTTCAACCTTTGCAATCTCAATTGCATATGGTAAATAAGTAAATTAGGTTCCTCAATTATTTTCTGAGATTATTGACTTTAGATTTATTTATTTTTTTTTGGTTAGTTGTGGGGCATGAACTCTGGGCCTGGGCACTGTACCTGAGCTACTCAGCTCAACGCTACCAGTCTACCACTTGAGCCACAGTGACACTTCCCTCAGAATTTTTTTAATTAATCCAAAATGATACTGACTTTGATTAAATATGATTTGATCTGATTCATCTCCATTTTTAAGAATGCACGCACTGCGTGAACTATGATTACAAAACTCAAGTTTCCTCCTTGCCCTTTCCATTTTGTTGTAAAGAAAACTTTTTAATAAAATAAAAAATGATGAAAGTGTTTTAAAAATGTCAAGGAGATGTTTAGATATTATCATACACCAATTCCCCCAAGACTCACGTCTGTAGAGTTTTGTTTACAAAGTTTTTAACAATGGATTATAATGTCTTTGATTAGCATGCAAGAATTATACTTGTATTTGCTAAATTACCCTCTATTTCTATTTTATTTTTGCATGAGCATACATTAGTAATGATAGGGGATTTCACTGTGATAATTCTGTACATGTATCCAAATGTAGATTGAGGATTCTTTTCTTTATTCTATTCTATTACCATTCCTTCCCCTACTCCCTACTGTTTCAAACAGTGTTTAATGGGCTTCATTATGCTGTCTTCATATGCTAAATTATTCTCATGAAGGTAAACGCTGAACTAATTATTGGGGTTTCAAACATTGAATTGCAACTTCCTTAGCATGGAAAACTGTAGATGTCTTTATTGCTAATTCTTAGCACAGATAGAATGGAATCAAACCAGATACTAAGATGAAAGTTTAATTGGCAAGAAAATTTCTATAGTAGAGAAAGTGGGGGGTTGGGAGGGGTTGGGAAAAATGTAGGAGAATGATGAAAGGGGTGACAGGGATCAACATGCATTGTTTCCACAGATGACACAAAATGTCGAGTTGAAAATCTCTTGAAACACGAATTAAGAGTAATTAAGTAAATAAATAAAATTCATGTAACCAAGTTATTTGAAATAAAGGTTTTGTGGTTAAAATTTTGATTGAACCCTTTCTGTTAACTTTAGATCCTCAGATTTACAAAATGTGAAGTAGCTGCCCTTTATTAAAAATATAGACAGCATAGGAAAGATGTGCTATTTCAAAAAGCTGTTGTGGAATTATCACTCAGAATTGTCGTGTGAGTAGTTTGCAAAAAGACCATTTAAAACCTTCTATTTACATATTCTGCAGTTTAGCCAGATGAATAATATAAAATCTACTATTAGTAGGCACGGAGTCCTAAGGCTGTGAAAAGACAATGTTCAAGAAGGCTGAGGTTTATAACTTTAACCCCTCTATACATTACCATAAAAATGAAAAAACGAGGCTTAGGTTAAAAAGGAAACATTCTACTTGTGACATTCCATCATAAATGACTTACTAAATTAGTGGTCACATTTATTGCCTTTTTCATGTCAGGGCATTTTTAAATTTTAATTTTATTAACTAAGGTACTTTTATTACATAAATTCTTTGAATGGTTCCTTCTTGACTAGTCCTGCGAGATGGCAGTGTTGCCCTGGGGACCACTGGATGAAGAAAAGGTTAAAAGATAGGGATAGTGGGGGCTGGGAGCATGGCCTAGTGGTAGAGTGCTCACCTAGCATGCATGAAGCTCTAGGTTTGATTCCTTGATACCCCATGCACAGAAAAAGCTGGAAGTGAGGATGTGGCTCAAGTGGTAGAGCAGTAACCATGAGAAAGCCCAAGGACAGTACCCAGGCTCTGAGTTCAAGCCCCAGGACTGACAACATTTATTTTAAGAAAAGTAAGATTTTAGAAATAGTATTTCCTATTAAATAGAATATGATTGTTCAGTTCCCAGGGTGATCTGCATTTTTCTCAAACTGCTGCATGATCTCCACTAATATTCGTTTTGCATAGGTTTCAATATTCCCAGCTGTGGTGTTAACGCTGTGACAAAGGAATGAATAGCTCCTTTTCTTAAATCACAATTGCTGGGGTGAAGCCTGGCTGTGGTTTCTTTGCAAGGTGCCTTGTCTTTACAAGACTGCTTCTTCCTCCTTTGTGAATAACATTAGCACTGATTTCATGGAGTGTTGAGAAAATTAAACTCACAGAAGATTCTCAGCACATTACCTGCCTGGAGCGCCATTCACAAGGGACAAATAGCCATCTTTTTTTTTTTCAAACAGCCATCTTATTACTACGAGCAAACTAAAAGACATGTAACTAGAAGAACTGAAAAGAATGCAATATAGATTTATATTTTTCTAATGACATTATTTTAGGGGGAACAGGAAATAATTTTTATCTCTGAATCCTGAATTCCAAAATACCTAACCTTAATAATAATAATAATAATAATAATAATAATAAAGCAAATCAAAGCAAAAATCCCCCCACAAACTTTGATTCTTTAGGATTTCTGGAAAGTTCAGAGGCAACTAATAGAAAGCTGAAAAACCCTGACAGTAACTCAATTAGGCGGTAGGAGGTTCTCCTATTCCTGACATTATGACTTCCTAAGTTTATCTCTTGCTCATTTTGGCTGGATATTTGAGGTCCATAGGCATGATATCTGAGGTCAAGTGTGTGGTCAGTACACACCCGTCCAAATTCCTTTCCCCTCTTACATACCTGCTTACATACTTAGCCTTTCCATTTTTCTCAAACTGTGCTGTGAGCATCACACTTGATTTGAAAAATTGCTGGCCTATATGCTTTTTACCTCATTTGTCATCCAGGAATCCTGATGGAGGAATAATAGCCCACATTTCTGGAAATTCAGTCCCTTGGCATCGGTATTACGTAACTTAAAAAAAAATCCACTTCGAATTTTATTTACCTAAGAACTGTGGCCTTTTTCTGTGACCTCAATTTTCTAGATTTCATTTTTGATCACAGAATCTTTTTAATTAACTATTAAGATGATTTGTATAGGGAAAATACCTGTCTAAATACCTACTGCCCTTTGGAAACCAGAGTTTTATAAATGCTGGAGTTTATTATTTGTTAAGTCTAGCCACTTGCTCTATATGCTAAATAAAGTGCCATGATGAAGTATAAAGAAAGGAGATTTTCTACATGGCATGGCATGACAGCCATAGGAAGAGGTAAAGTAAGCGCTTCACCTCATTTTCAGCTGTCTCGATGGTACAGACCTACGCTATAAGCTTAACTAGACAATGACCACAACACAATAAAAATTCTGAGGTTGTATATAATATGTGTGTGCATGCACACATGTGTGTACACAAGCCAGGTTGGAGCTTGAATCAGGGCCTGGCTAGGGCTTCTTTGCTTTTTGCTCAAGGCTAGGTCTCTACCACTTGAGCCACAGCTCCAGTTTTCATTTTTCGATGGTTACTTGGAGGTAAGAGTCTCACAGACTTCCATGACCTGGCTGGCTTTGAACCACGCTTGGTGTACTGAGTAACTAGAATTACAGGCATAAGCCATTGGTACTTGGATTTTACATAATTTTTAAACAGTCTTTGTTGAAATGTGGTCTGGTTGATTATTACTTCTGTTCTTGTGTTGGGAAGGCCTTTGGAAAGTTGTTATGGCTGTCACCACTGGTAACGATCAAAAGGTCAGCGTTATTTAGCTAAGGATGCTCAGGCCCTCTGTCCCAAGCATACATTCTGTTCCCTTGGGGTCATTTTGGTCCTTTCTCATAAAGTTATTATTAATTAGTAATTTCCTTTCTAGGACCCAAAGTGACTACAAAGCAACTGCAAAGAGAATGGGTAAGATCGGTTATACACTAATTGAGGGAGGAATGCCAAGCTTTTCTCCTGCTTTTAGTTAATTCATAGGGCCAAGTAAGTAGTTGGGGCTTTCCAGTAAGGGCCGATTTAAAACCTCTTCTTCTTAATAAGAGGACACCCATATCTCAGTCCAAACGCAGGAGGAAGTGCCATTAGACTGTAAGGTTGTAGTTTTTGTGCTTTAGAGATGGGGAAGAGGTTGAGAGTATCATGGGAAAGACTGAAGTTAGTGTGGCCTACTTCACTCAGCAGAACTGGATGGGTGGAGTGTTGATCAAAGGAAGAGGCTTGTTGGTGATACTGACTTTCCAAACTCAGGATTGTAGAGAGATGTCTGCCTTGATGGATCTCGTATGTAATATTCCAAAGGCACTAATATTCCTAATAAAGCAGGTAGCACCCGGGGCTCATTGTCAATCCAAAGTACTGATTAAATAGATTTCAGGAAATTATGACAAAGCTCAGGACTTTATTCAACTAGACACTCAACCAAATACAGAGTAAAATTATCTCCAAGAGGCAAAGAAATGCTGCCGGCTTGCTACGTGTTTTGAAACACACAGTACTGGCTTGGTGAACCAAATGGGCTCAAATTGGAGGCTTTAAACTTGGAGAAACTAAAAACTGTCATATCAAAAGGTTCACAAAACAATCTAAAGTGAACTTGTGTTCAGATGATTATATGTACAGAAATATATACAGAAATAAATACATAACAATATGTATTTTAAGACACATACCTCACTGTCCATGAGCTTTTGTTGTTCAAGGCTAGTGCTCTACCACTTGAGCCATAGCTCCAGTTCCAGGTTTTTGTTGGTTAATTTGAGATAAGAGGCTCATGGACTTTCATTTCTTGGCTGGATTTGAACCACAATCTTCAGATCTCAGTCTCCTGAGTAGCTAAGGTTACAGGTATGAGCCGTCAGCATTCAGCTGTGCTGTTTATTTTATTATAATGGCTCCTTAATTGAGAGATAATGCAAGTTACATAATATTGTGCCCAGAAATCTGTTAAATGTTGTGGTTCTGAAAAATGACTTTTCACATCAAGACACTGGAAGCCATTGAGTAACATCATTCCATTCTTAAACCTAGAGTATTCCATTTGTAAAACCTCATAGCAGGCCTGTTAAAAGTGTTAAGATTTGAACTGAAATTACATATTAATTATTCTTTTTTGTTTTTTTGTTTGTGTATACTAAAAATGACTGTATAAATTTCCAAATTAAAGGCAACATCTACAAGATAAATAGGGTAGTTGGGGCCCTTCAAACAAGAACAAGAGTTCTCTGCTCCCCTAACAAGCAACACAGTTTCCTCTGAGCCCAGCAGGGAAGGCCGAATCCTCTCATGTTCCTTTTATAAGCCCCAGTGGTAGTCCAAACTATTGTGGAACAGTGCTAATTTGGGGCACAAAACAATGTTTTCTATTCTCACTTTAACTCAGATAAAAGCAGAGCAAAGTAAATATCAAAGTCATTCTTAGGGAAAAAAAAACTAGGAGAGATGGTTAAAGATGCTTAGCCACCACACATCAGCAAGCCTCCAGAAAAGGGCAGTGGTTTCCTGCACTGGTAACAAATAGGTAGTGGAGTGTGTACATTAGCCTCAAGCAATTGCTACTCTGGTATTAGAAACTCTAGTTCCTAATTCGCCTTGGCTAATGTGTAGTACTCATATGCTATATAGCTGGGATCAATAACTTATTATTTTTACAAGCAATGATTTTCCCGTGTGTCTCTAGATTTAACAGGCGACTCTGTACATGGAATAATATTGTTATATGTTCATCAAAGCTTATTTACACTAACACTTTATAGTCACTGGGAAATGATGATTATAGAGATATTTTGTGAAGATATTTGGATCCAAAGAAAAACTTAAATATTTTTAGTTGATCAGTGAGTATATATATAGTGAAGTGAAAATATAGTATGTAATATAGGCTTGCAAAGTAAATATGACTTAAGAAAAATATCTAATGTATAACCAACAACAAAAAAATGAATAAAGTTTTCTCATCTTATTAAAGTCTATCATTTCTTGAACTAGATGTATGAGTCTAATGAAAATACTTTCAACACATACTTGGATATATATATATATATATATATATATATATATATATATGTGTGTGTGTGTGTGTGTGTGTGCAACATATCTCTCCACCAATGTGTGTCAACAATTTATATACATTAACTCATTTAGGGAACTTAATTTTTTTAAAAAAAATCTATACAGGGAACTTACTTTAGAGTTATGAGGAAGGAAAATGGTTGCTATTCCTGAGGACTTGTTATTCATAATCTTTTTAAAGTTGTTCTTTCATTGAAAAACATTTTAAACAAATTTTGCTTTGGGTACAATGCAAAGAAAAGAAACACATTGTTATTTCCTGCCTGTTTATGCTTGATTCTTTTAGTCTAGAGATTTTTGAGTTTTATCTATTCTTATTTTGTTTCTTGATGCTTAGTATTTAATTTTAAGCCCTCTCATAGTAGATAAGTTCAGTTTCTGAAGTTTTGTTGGTTTAGTAAGTTACCTCAGTGTCTTACTGGTAAAGTTTAAAGACGTAGATGAAGAAGTATGCAAAGATAGAAAAGAGATAGAGCTAGATATAAACATAGACATAGAACTGTAGCTAAATGCTGACTCTATCTCTCTAACTCTACCCATGTTCTATTTTAATTATATGGTACGATTTCATTCATTTCAAATCTCATTGGATAAAGTTTACTTTTAGTCCTCAAAGTTGCTATAGAGTCATGTTCTCTCTTGGTAAATATAATTGCTTCTAAGGAGCTGATTGCAATCTTAAACCTTCTTTTTTTTTTTAAGTGCTAACTATGAAGTAGAATTAAACACCATGAAAAATCTGAGAAGTAGAGGTGGGGACTGTACTTGAAGAGATTATAGGGCAGAAACATGGATAACTCTTCGCCCATTACGATGGCCATTTTCCTGAAACATTTTCAGAATAATACTGTTGCTTTTTTCTGCTTGAGTTACTCTATATTCATTCTTTTCTCCAGGACTAACTTCCTAATTATACAGCTCCCATCTAAATTAATATGACAGTGCACTTTTTATTTTATCTATGAATATATGATCATCCTACATGAACTGTAGGTGAACCTGCGCTAAAAGTATATGTAAAGATATTCATAAACTGCAGACGTGGCTCAAGTGAGAGAGCACTATCCATTAGTGAAAAAGTTGATTGAGAACACAGAGTACAAAGCCCTGAATTTAAGGCCCAGTACTAACACACAGAAGAAGAAAGGAAAGAAAGAAAGAAAAAAGAGGCCGGGAGTTTGGCCTAGTGGTTAAAGTGCTTGCCTAGCATGCACGAAGACCCGGGTTCGATTCCTTGGTACCACATACATAGAAAAAAGCTGGAAGTGGTGCTGAGGCTCAAGTGGTAGAGCTCTAGCCTTGAGAAAAATCCAAGAACAGTGCTCAAGCCCTGAACTCAAGCCCAGGACTGGCAAAAAAAAAAAAAAAAAGAAAGAAAGAAAAAAGAAAGAGGACCGGGAGTTTGGCCTAGTGGTTAAAGTGCTTGCCTAGCATGCATGAAGACCCGGGTTCGATTCCTCGGTACCACATATAGAAAAAAACCCAGAAGTGGTGCTGCGGCTCAAGTGGTAGAGCTCTAGCCTTGAGAAAGTCCAAGGACAGTGCTCAGGCCCTGAGCTCAAGCCCAGGACTGGCAAAAAAAAAAAAAAAGAAAGAAAGAAAGAAAGAAATTCATACTTATAGATATTCAAGTATTTATTGATGTGCATGCAAAAAATATCTATTTAAACCATAAGACTGAAACATAATTCTCAAATGATTATGCATTTTGTTTTACCTACACACACACACACACACACGCACACACGCACACACACGCACCTTAGTTGATGCACTAAAATTCTATCAAGCAATGGTTGACATCTAATTATAGCCAAGGAATTTGAAGATGCTACCACTTGACTCCATTAGTGTTTGTCGAAACTTGAATTAAGGAATTCCACATGAACGTGTAAAATAACAGTGTTTTGCCTGGTTGGTTTTGGGCTACATGTCTGTTCTGAGTAGTCAACATTTACAATTTCCAAATTGTTCTGTATGTCTAACACTGTTCTGGGTATAATGGAAGGAGATTTTAAAATGCAGTTTCTATATGATTCCACCCACATCCAGGCTGACTTTTGCAGTATGAATGACATTATACAGCAGTAAAAATATGACTGATGCTCTAACGGATGTATTTATAATGTGCTGTGGTAGAAACTAAAGATGAGGACACGACCACATCACTACTCCACTTTCTGTGTTTCCGATTTAAAGAAATGCTAATTATGTACTAACAAAGATCAATCCTTTGAAAAACTATATTTTCTCCTTCTGTGTCATGTTCTGGAGTTTCATTATTGCTTCAAATTGTGGAGTTCTTCAGAATACTGCCTGTGTCTCTCAATACTTCCTGTGCCTCTCAATTACTGACTCTGATTCTCTTGACTACGATATTCTAGATATCTACATTTCATAGCTATATGAAATATATCCATTTTTAACATCAATCTTGTATATATATTCTATACCAAGATATAGCAGACAATATTATATCATAAATGAAAAATAAAATATTCTCTAACAGTTTTCTTTGGTAAATCAATATTTAACACTATGCAAATCTTCTCCCATATTCTTTTTTACAAATGTATAGTTTTACTTGGAAAGACTCATTTCTTATATCCAGAGCAAAATGTCAGAATAATTAGACATGAAAATGTTTAATATACAGAATAAACCCATAAAACAGGTATTAATACTTTCTTCTTATTTTTCCATTAGAAAGTAAAGACTCCAGGCTCGATACGAAGTTATATGCCTGCAATCCCTGCACTTTTAAGAAGGAGAAATTTAAAGCAGAAGAATTTTGAAGCCACCCTAGGCTACATAGTGAGATATGAGGACCATTAAAAACAAAAGAAAGAAAGGAAGAAGGAAAGACTCCAGTTTGTATATTTTCTCTTTTCTCACTGACAGTAGGAGAGAAATTGATTTAAGTAGGACAAAATATCTAGGTTATGTATAAATAGAATGTTGAAATATAATTCCCATCCATATCTCTTAATAGTCAAAGGCAGTGTATACTGTTATAGAATATAAGTCTTCTACAAGTGATTTCATTTATATACGTTAATGGTACATAGGCTTGAGAAATTTTTGCCATTTCTAAGAGTTTCTATTGAGTCACTGTAGAAGAAAATGAAGAAAGTTTCCAAAAACAAATGTCTTTCCCTAGGCAGAAAAAAACAAAACCAAAACCATAATTCCCTTTGATATCTTCCTGGCTTCTTGTTTTATCCAAAGATTTGTTTTCCCATAGCATATATTAGTTCTATCAAGGTGGCTTCATTGTGATAATTCCACACATAAATGAAAGATGATAATCCCATAAATATATCAATGTGCTGACAACACTACCCCGCCCATCACTCTCTCTCATCTCCTCCACCTTCTTAAAACAACTGTAACAGGCTTCATTGTTCTGTTTTCACACATATAAAGGGCTTTGACCCTATTCACTCTCATTTACCTGCTCCATTAACCCTTCCTGCTTCCTTCCAATGCTTGTTAAAAATCCTCTATCTCACCAGGCCAATTACAAAGAAAAATAAGCTTACATTTTCTTCTTTACTCTGGAGGATATCAAGAAAGAATTTATTTTACTGTCTAAGCATTTTATAGTATGTACAATTTAAATGTTAGATAACAAATAAAAGCACCAGGCACTAACCTTTCAGTATTGAAGGCGACCTAATAAATGGCTGGATATTGCTGACATTAACACTTATGATTGGACTGCATTTGTTTTATAGACACAATAAGCCCTCTTGGATGATGAACACTTTGTAATTCACAGAATGACTCATGGAAAATATAGTTTTCATTTACTAAAATGCTCCAGGATTCAATCTAGATGTGTCTTGCTGTGTTGAAATGGATTCAATTTGAATGGCAGTGCAAAAGCTACAATAAACTTTAAAAAATGTACTAGGATGTTCTGCTTTTTGCATCTATTTGGAAAATAGAAGTGAACAAATAAAATAACGTTCCTGGGACTCACAGCACAGTTATATTCTATTATATAAACAAATATTATATAAAACAGAATTATGATTAGCATATCTACTGACGGAACAAATAAATGTAAATCTAATAAAGCTAGTTTTCCCAACATGGTATTTAGTAAAGTACGACATATAGGTTCATTCTGTCCAAAAATTTTTTTAAAGTTATGTACCTTGATTTAGGTTGATCTAATAGATCAACTTTATTGAAGGATTCAGTAAGTAATTCCTTTTTTTATTGACAGGATAATGTATAAAGGGGTTACAATTACATTCTTCAGGTAGTAGGTGCATTACTTTGATACCTTTATCATCGTTTTGTCCCCATTTCCCTCCCCTGATCCCTCCCAATCATCTTATTTTCCCCCTTCACTTTCTTTTTCAAATAAATGCATATATAATATCCCAGATAACAAAGTCAGATACGATAACAAAACCATAAGGGCAAAAAAAGAAAAGAGAAATAACATAGTACATTAAGAACTACAATCACAAAATGTAAAGACAAGTACAAACCAGCAAAATTTGGTATAAACTTAAAACTTGTGCTTAGTTTGTCTCTGAGTTATGTAAAAGAGTAAGCCTTGAAAAGTCATGCACCGTTCCTGGTCTTCACATTTAGCTTCTCTTGAAGAGCTAATCAAATAGAATTTTGAAGGAGATGTTGAAGGATTTGGTCATTTCCAACAAGGCAAGTGCTAGAGAAAATAACTCCTACATAACTCCAACAACAAAACTCAAGCAAGTTCTTTGCATTCTGGATTTTTAGAATACATAAATTATTCTTCAAAGGTCCATTCAGTGCAATAGGGCTCAGTGTTTTTAATGTTCATATGGAAAACGTAATTTAATCTTCCATTCAAATGGAAAACATAATTTAATCTTCATAGTATCTGAGGTTAGTTCTTAATTGCAACAGTGCCTCCTGAGACCATGTAAATTTCTTAATGTTTTTAATACACAGACTGGAATAAATGAATTAATAAATAAATAAACATAAAGGCTGACATTCAAAGGTTAGAAATAGATTTTGAAGTACAGTGTCAGTGTAGAGTCTTCTCCAGTCTGAAATTCTGTGATTGTATAAGCGGGTTATTTTTACTTCAGACAGCAGTATGTCTGACCCAGCTCTGCTACCATTGCAATATCCTACTGTAAACAAGAAAATAAGATTTTTCTTAAAAAAAGAAGTTGAAGGAGAACACTAAATATTTTTTCTCTAGGCTAGTTAGAAATAAGCATGTTTTCTCTTCTTCAATTTCTAGAAAAGAAATTAATCTTATATATCCCAATTAATGATTGCTTCAGTGTCAATTGAAAAACTTATAAGAGAAATTTTCTCTATTCTAGTATAACTTACAAGCAAAGTCTTACTTTACTTTTTCTTAAAGATAGGCCTTCATAATCTGCACTACAGAAATTCTACTCTACTGTACTACCATTCAGAAATCACTCAAGTGCTTTATTTTATAACAAGTTACATAGGCACATGCTGGTATGGTATTTGCCAGCTGGTTTAGAAATGGATAGTTTTTAAATGTGCAAATATCTGAGATTTGGGGGTGAAAGGTACCATTATACTATTGCCACAAGCATACAGTTAATGTAATTACTGTGGTAAACCAGGCCTGCAGGAATCTATTAAGCTAACATTTTGCATTCTTGGGGATTTGAGGTTTCTGAAATTCATCCATCATTCAGTACCAATTGACGTTTACAAATACCACAAAGATTTGACTATCAGGAAGCTTTGTTTTATTTTCCTGCCTCTCCCTTCCCCTCTTCCAGAACCACCATCTTTATCTATTTAACCTCTGTAATCAATTTCAACTTGTTTATTATCATTTGAAAACTAGTGCTGAAATGTTTGTACATAATCACTTTGCAATTAATAGGAAATGATTGGGGGGAACATGCCGTTTGACAGATTCCTGCTGTTATAAGAGAAAGTCTGGTATATGTCCAATGAATTTTTTCCATCTCTTTTAATTTTAATGCATGGCAAATGGATTGTAAATGAAGATAGAGTGTGCAATGAATTGTAGAACTGAAGAAAACAAATAGCTGTCATGTTGAAGGACATTCTGTGGACCAAGGTCATGGAAACCACTTACTATTTTCTTATTATTTTAAGACTTTTCTTACCCTTTACACTATTTCCAAAAATAATGTTATGTAATCAAGTGAATGGAGGCAGAGCTGAAAGAATGTAAATATTTATTTTTGAAGCAACTCTTAATCTACAATAGACTTATGTATAGTTTATCTAATACCCTGGGGAAGCATTTTTGTAGAGGTAAATTCTGGGAACATTGTGTTAATTTGCATGAACTTGTATGATGATTAACTCAGAAAGTGATTAAAATGGCATGGAAAAATTATTGTGCACAGGGGAAAACAGGAGAAGAGAATAAAGACAAGCAGATTGATTGCAGTCACACACTGACATTAGTTATCTAATTTTCTTTTTCATATTTATCCATATTCCTTCTTTACTTTCTTTCCTTCTTCTGTATTGCTTTTTCTTCCTTTCTCCTAGAAATATTTAGGGCAAATTTCATGTGAGCTAGTGGGGGAAAAAATGTCCTCTATTCTGGTTTGAATGAAGGAGAAATACTAATTAAATAGTCACTCTAGTGGATGTATAATTGCAAAACCAGATAAATGCTAAGAATGACTAGAATTGAACTTATTGCAAGGGCTAAACAAACAGAAGGTCTCAACCTTGATAGTTTTGAAAGTCTGACAACCTACAGTCAGGAAGGTTTATATGGAGAGCAGCATTTGAAGTGGAATCTGAAGAATGTGCAGTTAACGAGTTGCCAAGAGGCTAGAGGATGAAGTGATACAGGTAAAGTTTATCTGAGTTTGAGTGGCAAGAAAACAGTGAAACGGCAGGGCGTTTAAATGAGATTGGATAAGTAAGACGAGGCCAGGGAGCTCCTGAAAGGTTTCAAATAGAGAATAAGAAAGAGATTATTTTCACATTTTTTTGTATGCTTGTCTTAACTCAGAGCCCAGGAGCTTTTCCTAAACCTTTTTGCTCACGTCTGGCATTGTACCACTTAAGCTACAATTCCATTTCCAGCTTTTTGGTAATTAATTGGAGATAAGAGTCTTATGGGCTTTTTTGCCCAGGCTGGCTTCAAATTGTGGTCTTCTGATCTCTGCTTTCTGACTAGCTATGATTACAGACATGAAGAGGCCATAGGCATCCCGCTCTATCTTCATTTTTAAAGCACAACTGCCACGGTAATAACGGAGTGCAAAGAGACAAGAATGGATGTAGGAAGACTAATTTAAGAAGTGATTTCAGAGCCTAGGAAGAAGGTGGCAGACTTTCATTCCAAATCATTAAACTAAATTATAAAACGAAGGCAACACAATTGTATCTGGTTTATTTCCATCTAGAAAATGTTTGTACAGATGGAGCTTCTCCTCTTGGTAGCTCTAGCAGGGCGAAGAGTTGGCAGAATGCCTTCCACAGTTGATCGGGATATGTCAGTATCTTGCTTAAGATCACTTGAGTTAAAACTACTAGTTCCTAGGGAAGCACAGTGATATATTCATTGAGTCTCTGAGAATTAGTCACATTAACCAGCTGATTCAATAGCTTTTCTTTCAGGCTGATTCTTGAAGTGGCTTAGTATGAAGCAAGGCCCAATACGTGAATAGAGAATTTAATATCCAAGAGACAACGATGCATTTCATTTACAATAGGGTTCTTCACTAGTGGTAATTTTATTTTTCAAGGGAGATTTTCAGTGTCTGAGGATTTTTTTTATTGTCATCACTTGAAAGAGAGGATAAATGCTACTGAAATTGAGTGCGTAGAAGATGGGGATCCTACAGAGGCTTAGTATCAGAGAGTTGCTAATTGAACAGAGTAGCAAACATAATTAAGTGCCAGGGCTGAGAAATCTTGATACCTCTCTGTACTATGAACATCAAAGATTAACCACAATTTTTAGATCCATAGTAGAAATGAAATTATTGCAGAAAGAAGCAGCTCAAAGGTGCTCACAGCATAGAATTATCTAAAATGCCTTGGATATTTATTCAACCAGTATTTACTAAGCATCAA
Source organism: Megascapheus bottae (assembly GCF_031878675.1). Taxonomy (NCBI): domain Eukaryota; kingdom Metazoa; phylum Chordata; class Mammalia; order Rodentia; family Geomyidae; genus Megascapheus; species Megascapheus bottae. The sequence goes on along the minus strand of NC_143528.1, from coordinate 19,400,857 downwards.
AGAAATTCAAGATACTTGTTAGAAAAAAGACAATATGTAATATGTTTTAATCCTTTGCCTTTCTTTGAATACAAATACTATGTAAGACATTTTCCACCAAAATTCTATTTGTTATTTCTCAAATGTGGCATGCTATTTGATCTCCTTGCAGATGATGCAATCCATTTCCGTGTTTATCCATTTTCATGGTTGCTGAGCTGGTGAGAGACATACATTATTCATGGGAAAGTAATAATTGTATTTTCTTTTTCTAGAGTTGAGGATCGAACTCAGGGCCTTGCACTTGCCAGGCAAGGGCTCTTTTACTGAGCTAAATCCCCAACTCCAATAATTGTGTTTTTAATTCTGGTTTTAGGTAATTTTTGTGACACTTCTGTACTAGGTAAGTTGTTCTTTCCTTCAAAATTTTCCTCCTATACATAATTTAATCAAACGTTGCTATCTTTATCAATAGAAACACCTGCTTGCTGGTGTCAAGTCGCATTGACCAATAAGAATTAAGAGATGAAAGCAAAGTAGGAACCTTTATTCTTCCAGATTTTCTGAGATGTTGCCAGCGTCTGTGGAATTCCCCCAAACTTAATCTTTCAAATAGCTTTCTCCATTGACCACTTCCAGTCTCAGGTTGGAACACAGAGTTCTTCCTATCATATCTTTTTGCATTTGCCTTCTACCATGGTCCATCATTGAAAATAGTCGCTATTAAATTCTTATTGACACCTTCTGCTTAAATTATACTGTTTTGTGTTGACAGTTGAATCATTACATCTTACTGTGCTGTGCACAATTTCACACGGATTTACAAAGACTCCACATATAATCTCAAGTTAACTTGCACTGCTACAGCAATGATGAGCATAAAATTTCTACTTGAACTGAATTTGCAGATACCGACTTTAATTCAGAAGAATCTCCATAAAACTAAAGCATAAACCAGCAACAAGCCTTTGTAATACCATAGATAAGAGGTGACTCTCAGGGTTAGTACGATATTTGTCTGTTTTTCTTAGAATAACAATATGGGGAGACTCATGAAGACCCAGAATTCTCTAATACACTTCTTTATTGCAGACGACCACCTTCTCTTATGGTCAGCATGTTTAACTCATCTAGTAAAGTAATATTTTATTATTAATCACTCTTCAGCTTACTTGGGGAATAGTATCTCCTAGACTTTTGTCCTGTGAGTATTCGGTATACTGTCTCAGGTCTCTCTCTTAACACATTCAGAGTAAGTGAAAAGTGGATAGTACAGTACTCCACTGGTATCTGAGGAGAATTGGTTCCAAGTTCCTCACATAAAAATGACCTAATATATTGTCCTATAACCTGCCTGCACACATTTCCTTGCACATTTTAAGCTCTGGATTACTTAGTACACTGTACATGCTAAGAAAATACTTATATATGGAACTGTGACAAGAAAAAATATTATGTACCCATTTAGGAAAGACTAGTTTGGGGTTTGGGGTTTTGTTTTTCTGGAATATTTTCAGTCTATGGTTGTTTAAATTTGTGGGTACAGAAACACAAAAACAAAGGTCATACTGTACATAAATTTGTAGTTAGACAGCTCTGTGATATGAAATGAACATGGATTTTCATTAAGATGAACAGGTTTGAATCTCATCACCTACTGGATCTGTTATTATGAATAAACTTATATTTTCTGAGTCTTCATTTCCGTGTCTGTGCAATGAGTTGGCATTTGGTTTGAAACAATATGATGAAGTTCAGTGTTTATAGTGAATCCTTCCTCCCTCCCTCTGTCCCTCCCTCTGTCCCTCCCTCTGTCCCTCCCTCCCTCTCTCCTTCCCTTCCCTCCTTCTTTCCTTCTAATTTCTTCTCAGGAAAAGTAGTCAAAGCGAGAGAAGGGATACATTTAAAAGACACGATTTGATCTGTTTGCTTGGAAGACATTTCACTGAGACCCCAGCTATATATTGAGAAAGAGTTGATACAATTACTTCACTCTGTTAGCCATCTCTATTGGCCACTTTCTCTTTCTCTTTGCAGTGGTGGGGGCTAGGGGTGGGGGGGAGGTGCTGCTGGAGACCTATCTTATCCATTTAGACTTTCCACGCCTGCATCTCTGGGCAAGTTACATAGTTGTCATATGGTGCAGTTCCTTGCTCTCCCTCATGTCCCCTTTCTTGATGTACCAGTGACATTCCCTACTTACATAATGCTCCTCGGGGAACTTAAAGCACCTTAGCATAACACCGACAAAATTCCAGAACAAGCTTCATATTCACTTAGAAAACGGGATAAAATGTACAGATTATACTACACTTCAAGTTATCAATAAAAATACCATTCTGAATTATTAGTCAAGAAAATGAATGAGTCATTCTGCCACCTTCCTCATTCATTTTCCTCAAGAACACAATCTATCTTAATATTTCCACCTAATTTCTGGATAATAAGATACATACTGTGGGAAAACCTTAGAAAAAGCAGTTTAAAGTAGCTTATCAGCTAGTGAGAGTGTATCAAGCTGTTCTAAAAATGAAACTAGGAAAATTCAGAGAGTGGTAAGTACAACTTCAAACAGTCCTCATAGTCTCTACAATAAAGGACTTAAAATTCACTCTTTTGACAGATCTTGAATGGCCAGATAAAAATCGGAACTCCAACCAGTTCCCACATCACCAAGGCGGGCTCTCATTCTGTGTGCCGGATGACTTAATGGAAGCCTGAGACAGATCAGTTTACTGTAGCACAAGGTGTCTCTGTCTCAGGATTTGTGTACCCGCATTTGTAGCGAGTCCAGTCATATATTACACACCTACTTTGACTGTAACTGGAGACAGCTGATGTACAATAGTGCTGAAAGAAGTGTGCTTTTCCAGCCAGGGAACTTGTAAATGATCCTGCTTCGTCTAGAATTGCCCTCATAAAGTACCTGTAGCCCATCCTTCCGAAAAGTGCTTGAGGGATTGAAAGTGGTAAAACATTGAGCAGAGCACAGTGGGCACGTCAGAGCCAGCCCTGGCCATTCAACATTTCAAATAGGATGTAATTTAATCTTGAGTGCTTTTCCAGTTTTGTTGTCATTTTTTAATTGATAACTTGGAAGCACTTTATGAGAACATAATTTATATTTTTAACTAGGTTTCCTCAAGAAACTAGAACAGGTCACATACTCAATACATTCAATTTTGAAATTTAATAAAAAATCTATTTTGCTGAAAACTGAGGAAGAATAAGATGGTCAGATGGTTGTTTGCATAAATCCTAAATCCACAGAATACGGTAGTTGTAAAGATGGATACTCAAAATGCTTTCAGAGAGCTATTCAGTGGTACTCCCTTATCGTGCAGGTCTGAATTTTAAGTATGACATGAAGTGTGGGCTTTCACTTTGGTGAGAGTCATTTACCAAAACAAAGTAAGGGCTTGATAGAAAATATTGACACTCATTTATTAATTGAGTTGCTGTTTTTCTGAGGATTTGTTTTGGTGGGATAATGTTTTGAGCTCTAAGTATATTTTAGATTTTGTCTGGCTAGTGAAGATCTTTTCCCATTCTGTGGGCTTTCTATTTATCTTGGTAGCTATTTCCTTTGCCAGGCAGAAACTCTTCAGTTGGACGCAATCCCATTTATCCAGCCTTTCTTTGATTTGTTATGTTTCTGGATCTTAGGAAATTTTGAGCTGTAGCAAGGAGCTACAGTGTTTTCTGTATCCTTTACCATATTTTCAGGGTATCTGGTCTTATATTGAGGTGCTTGAACCATTTGAAATTGATTCTGATGCAGGGAGATATAAAGATCTAACCTCAGTTTTCTGCATGTGTATAGACAATTTTGCCAGCACTCTCTTGAAAAAGTTGTCTTTCTTCCATACTGTGATTTTGGCTCTTTACCAAAGATTAGGTGGCGATAGGACTGTAGGTCTTCAATTCTATTCCATTCAACCTCAGGCCTGTGCACGTGCTAGTACTAAGCTGCTTTTGTTTTATTTTTTGTCTTTTGCATTTTCTTATATATAATTATGGGTTTTTCATTAAGTCTGTTTTATTTACAATGAAGTGTGTGCATTACACAAATTTCAAGAAATTTGCAAAGTGAATCTTAGAGCTTGGGCCATGCCAGTAGGTCTGTCAAGACAGAAAACAATGCTAAGTTCAATGCTTCTCTACTACCAGGAGAGTTTTGATCCTCAGTAATATAGTTTGAAGTGTTCCCTACCAGTCTAACTTTCATAATTTGGTTTTTCTTTGACAGATTCTAGATATGTTGCTATTGTTTCCTATATGATCCTCAGAAATGTAGTTTTGAAGTGTTCCCTACCAGTCTAACTGACATAGTTTGGGTTTTCTTTGACAGAGTCTAGATGTTTTTGTTATTTTTTCCTACAGTTAATATTGATGCTATAAACATTATATGATACCACTCACTGGAAACAAACAGAATCTTTTCAAAATAATAACAAATAAACCTCTTTCATTGGTGATAACAACTTTGAGATGCATCAGAAAATATCTGCCATATAAGTTTAACATACAATGTTGTTGGTTAGACGCTCTCAAGGTGTGGCTTTTTACCTGAAAGGTGCATTATATTTTTTCAGAGATTCCTACAGTATTGAATCTATGAATTCTTTTTAATATTTACTTCTACACAAAGCAAGCCCTGCTCCTGTGTTCACAACTTGTCAAAACTTTCTTAATAAGGACCAACAAACATACCAAATCAGAGAAAGTCTAGATAAGTGGGACCGCATTAATTATGGTTTTGTAATAGATCTTGAAATTTGGTATTGCTACTCCTCCAGCACTGTTCTTCCTGATCTGGATTGTGTGTTTGCTATTTGGGATCTTCTATTATTCCATATGAAGTTTTGGATTGCTTCTACTACGTCATTGAAGATTGTGGTCGGGATTTTGATGGGAATTACATTGAGTTTGTAGATAGTTTGGGGCAGTATCGCCATTTGCACAATGTTAATCTTGCCAATCCAGGCTCATGGAAGATTTTTCATTTCTTTAAATCTGCTCTAATTTATTTTTCCAGGTTTTAAGCCAGACCCAAAGAAACATAAGCTGTACGATTTCCCTCATTTGTAGTAACTAGAATATGTCTATAAATCTTCAAGTTAATCCCATGTATAGCAAAAAGACAAATACTTATACTTGGAAATGATTAATTAAATAGCCCTCTATGCATTCACTCACTAACAGAGAAGGTTATTCTTTGGAGAGAATCACAATGGCTAATAGCTATGTGCATATGACCATATAAAATGATGCTTATGAAATAAACTGCAAGAAACAAAAAGAAGAGGGTAATTTTTTTTCTGGTTTATTCCCTGGTGTCATTTTTTGATTCTGTACCCTTTTTTGTATATAAGTTTATCTGACTGAGGGAAGAGAAGGAGAATCACAGAAACAGGGCAAACGGTAGAACAGTGACATTTGTCACTGTTGGAAATGAGCTTTACAACACTGGGAGAAGCTGGGGTTAAGAAGTGTGAGAAAATGAGGGAGGGATAACTGTTCAAAAACAAATGTATGTATTACCTTACTTATGTAACTGTAACCCTTCTGTATATTACATTCACAGTAAAAGTTAAATTTTAATAATAAAATATTGGCACCAAATTTAGTAACTGTCAGTCTATTTTCTTTTTCAGCAAGGGTACAGAAGATTATGGAAGGGAAAGAAAGCAGCCAACCAGATAGCCTTGGGATCAACTTGTATTTTTGTATTATATGTTGGTTTTTAATTTTCCATGCTTCACATTCTCACAGACATTAGACAGCCACCCTTTATCTTTTCCTTGGCAGCTTTAATCTCTTTCCACTTAGCCATTTCTAAACTGGGGATAGCATCAATATCAGAGGATTAGTAAGGCATGTTTGTGTGTACCTGACAGTCATTCTAGGTTTTTTTTTTCTATTCTCTTTTGTAATGTTACTTCAAAACTGAAACTGTTACATAGTTTTTCAAGTGAAATATCTCCTGATAAGAAATTGCTTATGGACATGAGACACGTCTTTTTTTGTATCATTGCTGAATTTGATCAACAAATATTTTAAGGAGAGTTTTATATCTGTAAGTATATATGTAACATACATAGAATGATATGTATGCAAAATATATACATATATATAAATTCCAATTGTGCAACTTCTTTGAACATCTAACTTACAGCTTAACGAAATGGACATCAGGAAACTTGAACATGATTGTTGAGGAGGGTGAGATCAAGGGGAGCAGGGGAATCTGGATGACGGGAGAGAATAAAGGTGGATGAATGCAGTTGTAATATTCAATGTGAACGTGTGAGCATGGAACTAGGTAGATTGAGGGGATGGATGGGGTTGGGAGGGATCAGGGAGAATGGTGAAAGGAGGAACAAGGATCAAGATGCACTGTACTCATGAATCAATACATTGAATCGAAACCCTTTTGTACAGCTGCTTAAGGATAATAAAATTTAAATTAAAATGCATATAGACCAAACACTAAAGTTTATAAGAGAATGAATGTCTGTGAAATGGCACTTGATCATTCTGGAAGAAATACATTGCAATTAAGTTTGAAGAGAGGAGTGGTGCTGTGGCTCAGCATGGTAGAACGCTAGCCTTGAGCTGAATTGCTCAGGGACAGAACCTAGGCCCAGAGTTCAATCACCATGATCAACTAAAAAAACAAAACAAAAAAAACCCCGAAAACATTTGAAGAGAGTGAAAGGGGAAAATGGAATGTATTTTAATTAGTATAATAAGCAGAGGGTAGCTGGCGGGAGACATGTTTGTAAAGGCTTGGAGTTCATAGGTTTCTGTGTTCCCTTTTCAATGATATAGCTCTATCTACCTACCACTAAGATGGTTGCTATTTTCAGTTACTTTGCCTGCCTGCCTGCCTTCCTCCTTCCCTCCCTCCCTCCCTCCCTCCCTCCCTCCTTTCCTTCCTTCCTTCTTTCCTTCCTTCCTTTTTTCTTTCTTTCTTTCTTTTGTCGGGTGTGGGGTTTGAACTCTGGGCCTGGGCGCTGTCCTTGAGCTCTTCAGCTCAAGGCTACTGCCCTGTCCCTTGAGCCACAGTGTCACTTCCAGTTTTCCAGTGGTTAATTGGAGATGAGTCTCTTGGACTTTAGTACCTGGGCTGGCTTTGAACCATAATCCTTAGATCTCAGCCTCCTGAGTAGCTACAATTACAGGCATGAGCCACTGCTCTCAGCTTTTCAGCTGATTCTTTGTGTAAGGGATTGGCAAACGTTCCAAGATTTCAAAGGAGGTGATTCTGATACTTCTTAAGAGGTCCTATATTCCATAACACTTTAATTACCAACATGCATAGAGCTTCAACTAATCAGCCTACTCAACTAATGGATCTACCTGTTGCAGGGACATCACTGATCATGACAAGATGTGAAGTTGGTTAAAATTCTAGCTAAGGATAGGGGAATAGAAGTTGTTCAGTGCATGAAAAGCATCTTCTATCTTATGAATAGCTTCACTTACCAGCAGAATCTTGTAATTCATGAATCTTTGGGTTACCCATTGCCTCATGTATGGCTGCATAGGTCATAGCCAGCATCATTTCTCTTCTGGCAAGTTGTTGCTAATGGTGGGTTTTTATGTTTTTAGGGAGCTTGCGGGAACTTCACTAAGCAGAAGAGAGAGTCACAGGTCTTGGCTCTGCCTCTGGTCCTGAGCAAGTTCCTGAACTCTCCAAGTCCCAGTTTTTTTCATTGTGGGTTCCTTCTAGATCTTGTATCTCAGATTTGCAGATTAGATCATGGAATTGAGTCCCAGAAATGAACCAAACATTAGAGAGTATCCTAATTTCTTCTGGAACCTGATGGCTTTGCCCAGGAATTATCAGACTTGAACTTGAAAAATTATCCATATCATAAACCGCTAACTGAAGAAATAAGGACATTTAAGGTAGATGTAAAACCTGGCTGATACTTTCGAATCCTCCTTTAAGAAGGCTGTTAGTCTCCAAGATTCAGACTTCTGACCAGTGAAATGGAAAATGCCAATGGTAAACTCTGGATGAGGCGGTGAGAAACAAAGGGGATCATTTTTAGTAGTTATCACATGGATTAGTTAACACAGAATCCAGCAGATAATGAGTAGGCACACTGAACTCCCTCTTTTTTCATCTTTTCCCTTATTTCTGCTCTGGTCAACCTTTCATCTGTGGGGTTTATGTTAGAACAGTATGACTAGCATCATGTACTCAGTGACCTGTTGTCTTGGATCAGACATAATGATGCTTTACATTTCTGAAACTTCCGTTGAGAGCTGATTGGCTATGAATATTCATTTCCATGGCAATGAGTGTTAGGAATGCAGACTAGCAACACACTGCATTTATAAATAAAAAGGCCCCAAAGAAGAGAAATACTTCCACACTGCTTAGATAGATGGTGTTAGGGCTCTAAAATTAATTTCTAATGTGTAAAAGAAAAGAAATCTTGAGATTTACTTAAAAGAAATAAAAGAATTTCATATCATAGATTCTTTCTTGAATCTTTTTTTCTTTTCCATATATATATTTTTTGCCAGTCCTGGGCTTGAGCTCAAGGCTAGAGCTCTACCAATTGAGTTTCAGCACCACTTCTGGCTTTTTTTTTCTATGTATGTGGTGCCAAGTAATCAAACCCAGGTCTTCGTGTGTGCTAGGCAAGCACTCTACCACTAAGCCAAACTCCTGGCCCCTCCATATATTTTTTATTATAATTAATAGAAGGGTTACATTATATTCACCAGATAGAAGGTGCATTGCTTCACAAACATTGATAAAAGCAAGTGATTCTTAATAATTTCAGCAGAAGTTCTCTCAGTGAATCCTTTCATATCATTCCTCTGTAGCATGTGCTACCCTGCAAGAATGGAAGCAGCAGGAATAGACGGAATTGAACGGTTTTGTTTTCTTTTACCTCACCTTTTAACCTGGAGTAGAACTGAGAAGCTAGTAAGATTCAATACCTATGACAAGAAAGAAAGAAAGAATGAATGAATGAATGAGTAGATGAATGTAGTGCTGTTTCAGTGTGTGAGGACCACTATGTAGAGTTAGAGAAGTTTCTTGCCTGCCATCAAGAAGCTTATAGGGGACAGAGCTTAAAAGTAGGGCAAATAAATCTGTGAATACAGGTAAGACATCAATACTAGGAAAAGGAAAGATATACGCCTTAGAAGTTCAGGAAATCCAAGGTTCAATAATCCCTCGGAAAAGGCTCAAATGAATACCTACATCATGAATATGATGACCATATTCAGGCTCAAAAGATGTCACCATTTAAATTCATTCAGAAGATGAAATCCAAAGCAGAAAAACTGCCAGGATATAAGAATATGGTTTTATTTGCATTTGGGGAGGTGTCAGTGTTGGATATAAAGCTGAAGTCCTATATTTTGTTTGATTTTGTTTTTTTTTTTTTTATTCAGGGATGTTGCTGTATTACTTAACTACATTCTCAAGTCCCTACTTCTGGCTGGTCACTGGAAGATAAGGTCTCTGAAGAGGCTGATTTCAAACCATGATTCTCAGATCTCAGCACCAGGAGTAGTTGGAATTATTATAGGTGTGAACAACTGCCACCTGGCCACTGATAGCCTTTAAGTGTAGAAATTCACAAAATCTGGTTTATATTGTAAAACCCTATGTTGGCAACAGTTCCAGGGGCCTTTGGTGAGTGGCTATCACAGTTTCTAGGTGAGAGGTCATGGTGTCTTGGTGGAGGTTAGTGGCAGGGGCAGGAGAGAAACATTGGTGAGATTAGGCTAAGTCTTGGAGATGGTCCTTTGGTGACTATAGGAATGTTGCTGTGTTAGGAATATGAGATGAAAAATGAGAGAACATTAGAAAAGACAATATTTGACTTTTTTAAACAGTTATAAGCAGTTATTCATATGCAGATGATGGGAAGAGAAAAAGTTCATTGGCAATAATTTTTGATATGTGAAGTTGAAAATGTCCAGACTATGTTTTCTTCCATAGGTACAATGAAGAATTTTATTGCGAAAGCTGTTATTTGTGCTATACAGTTATCAATGGTGGAATCATTTTTTTCTATGTTAAGTTAGATTGTTTCAATTTTTCTGAACAATATTCTTATACATTTTCCTTTTCTTGTATCTGTATATCCTCGGGATATTCCATTTCTATTATTTAATTATTTAATTCATTGGTTGGTATGCTATTTTCAAAAAAAATATCTTAATTAATTTGGACACAGCTATTCTTTTGACAGCCGTACCTTGATATCATGGCTACACTTAAAAGATTCATGACTGGTGGCTCAAAGGGGTAGAGCAGTCGTCTTGAGGTGAAGAGCTCTAGGACAATGCCCAGGCCTGGAGTTTAAGCCCCACAACCAACCAAAAAACAATTATGACTGTCATACATGAGAATGGGAATGTTCTGTGAGTTATTTGTTGGTGCTAAGAAGAAAATAGGTATTACTTTTCTGTATAACTTCATAAACAAAAAGGAACACATTGCTTTGTAGACAAGTCAGCAGTGCTGGGAATGGTTCCAGAAGAGACTGCATCCATCCCACTAGCTCATGGCTTCACTGACAAGAAGGGAGGTCGGGAAGGTTTCTGAGAAGTCAAGGGCTGTGTGGTGAAATAGAAGGTTCATTTCCTATCTGAGAAGGCTCATATTCTTTCTTAGAAGAAAACAAACTGTGGTGGCCAAAAGAAAAGATTGCTGCCTGAGACTTAGGCTTCTAGTTTTCAGCTGCCAGTTTCCCATAATGACAGTGATTTTCTTTGAAACTGAAATACCCGAATAGATGCCTTTGAAGCAAAAAAAATAGAAAGAAATGCTCATAGCACTGATACTTCAACTTTGATTGACATAGTAGTCTCACAAGGAGCTTGTAACAGATATAGATAACTCATATTTTCTTTACACACACATGTATTAACCAGCTATAAGAATTTTTTTTTCATTTACAGGAAAATGAATGAAATCAGAAATCGTTATGTTACATGAAATCAGCCAGAATGAGAAAAAGAAATGTCACATGTTCTCTCTGATATGAGAAGTCTAGACCATAAATAAATCTAAATAAATAAATGATCTGAGTATAAATGGGGAGTAGCAACCACTAGGAGGAGGGGGAAGTTAAGGCATAATGTAAAATGGAGGAGAATATGATGAGGGTGCTTTGTAGACATGTTCAAATACCAAATAATGAAACGTATGTAAAAATAAAAGGGGAGGAGTATAAGAGAGAATAATAGAGTGAATTTGATAAAAAAATACATTATATGAATGCATGAAAATATTATAATGTAAAAAGCCCCTTTGTATAATTAATATTTGCTAATAAAAAGGAAGATAAAAAATTTCATAGCTTCTCATTTCTGCCTTGAATAGGCAGAATTCTATGTGATGGAAAAATAATATACATAAAAATTCTGTGAATTTCTTTTCTCTTTTTTGTTAATGCATTAAGCAAGATATTTTAATAAAATTTCAAATGGCTTTGGAATGTATGCCATTCTGAAAGGTTAATGAAGTAATATGTCTACTCCTTATAAATATATAATTTAATTAATAGGAAAGTTGAAGACAGATTAAGTGAAGAATAGCATAGGTAAGTATATTTAAAGAGATGAAGACCTTTTTCGTTTTCATAGTATAATTCTGTAAGCAAGTCTAGGTAAATTATGGTTACATTGTAGACTTATAATAGCCATTTTTTTTTCAAAACAGAGGAGGAGAGAGAGGAAAAGAATACGAGAGAGGGAGAAAGCCGGAATACAGAAGAAAATCATAGTCTTCACAGTGATTTTGACTGTAAACATAATACTCTCTTGGGATCCAAGAAGTAAAATTTCACCCAGGATTGGCTTAGAAATGAATTCTACTACTTTTACACCAAAGAAAAATGTACCAGCTACTTTTGTTAAAGAGTATTAGGCAGGCTTTATTCAGGGTTACTAATAAAATGTGTTTTATAGAAGAAAAGAGAGACTTGGCTTAACTCCAGAATAACTAAAGATGTCTAGGCCAGGACTAAGGTTGAGGGTCAGTGGATTGAAAGTTAAAAAGGAAATAGCAAGGCTAGAAAGACTTTTGCTAGATTGACTTACAAATAAAGATCCTGAAGTTGGCATGCCAGAGAGATAAGATATTAGGCATGGGGACAGGAAATTTTGTCAGATATCCAGGATGATCAAATATCAGAAGTGGAAAATGTTTTATTAAGCTGGATCAGTAAGATACTTGATAAAAGTTGATAAATGGGTCAGAACAAAGCACAGGGTTTGGGCCTTGGAAGTTTAAAAAACCTGCAGAGAAGAAGAAGATGATGAAGAAGAAGAAGGAGGAGGAGGAGGAGGAGGAGGAACAGGAGGAGGAGGAGGAGGAGGAGGAACAGGAGGAGGAGGAGGAGGAGGAACAGGAGGAGGAGGAGGAGAAGAGAAGGAGAAGAGAAGGAGGGGGAGAGGAGGGGGAGGGGAAGGGGAAGGAGAAGAAGGGGAGGGGGAGGGGGAGAAGCAGGGGGAGGGGGAGGAGCAGGAGGAGGAGGAGGAAGGAGGGGGAAGAAGGAGGAGGAGGAGAAGGAGGAAGAAGGAGGAGGAGGAAGAAGGAGAAGGGAAAGGGGAAGGGGAAGAGAAAGAGGAAGAGGAGGAGGAGGGAGGAGGAGGGAGGAAAGGGAAGGGGAAGGGGAAGAAGAAGAAAGAGGAGAATGAGAAGGGGAAGGGAAAGAGAAAGAAGAGGGAGGAGGAGGAAGGGGGAAGGGGAAGGAAAGGGGAAGGGGAAGAAGGAGGAGGGGGAGGAGGAGGGGTACAGTATGACAGACATTGAAATTAAAAAGAAATATAAGCTATAAGCAAATGGTCAAGGATCTAAGTTTTAAAAAGAGAAAGTAGGTAAAACTAGGTGGAAAAAGTTAATTTGGAAGGGAGTATCCTGTATAAAATAGATACTTCAGGGAAATGGTCATAAGGCAGAGCCCAAAGACCATGAAGTAGTGAATTGCCAGGTGCTGGTGGCTCACACCTGTAACCCCAGACACTGAAGAGGCTGAGATCTGAGAAGCAGAGTTGGAAGCAGGCCTGGGCAGAAAAGTCCCCATGAGATGCTTATATATATCTCCAATTAACCACTCAAAAAACAAAACAAAACAAAACAAAAAAACCCCTGAAAGTGTTGCTGTGCTCAATTGGTAGAACACTAGCCTTGAGTACCAAGGGGCTCAGGGATAGCACCCAGGCCCTGAGTTCAAGCCCCAGGACTGGCCAAAAATATAAAAATAAAAATATATAGTAATGTATATAGATATAGATGTGGATGTAGATGTAGATATAGATGTAGATGTAGATGTAGATGTAGATATAGTAGTGGATAATGTAGAGAACTTGAGGGACAGCAAAGAAGAGCTAGTGGATCGAGGAGATCCTAAATCTACAGCTCCAGTAGTGTCATTAGTGGAGAGAGAGGAGAACAGACCCATTGACCAGGTGGAAGAACTTCCCACAGGGCATTAATAGAAATAGACAGGGGTGTTTTTCAATGGTGTTTACCGTGTCAGCCACCATTTGCCAGAAAGCAGGAAAGACTTAATTCTATGGCTCTCTTAATTCTGGATGGCAAGGATGATGGTGTGTATTTTGGCCAGGGACTACTACTGCCATTAAAAGTACCCACACGTGAAAATACAAGGTTGGCTAAAATTAGATATATACCACATCAACATCTCCCTATTTAATATCTAAGCCAACTGTGTGGCCTTTTCAGCCAGAGCCAACTGCTTAATATAACATGTGAAAGAACAGTGTCACCTGAATTAAAGTCACTGCATTTCAGGGCTGTGTTCACTGGCCAGATTCTGAGGCCAGCCTCTGTCAACCAGTGTGGTCAAGGCCTGACCTGAATCTGATGGGGCCTGTGCTGCACTGACCTCTTGCCCCAGCTGGACCCTTTTCTGTCACTCATCCTCTGAGAGGTACCTGCCATTTCCTGAAAGCTAACACAAGTAGTCTTTAGATTTTTATTATTCATTAGAAATGCAGCTATTTAAGGACTATGCTGTCAATTATCCTCTAATGTTTTCTGCTCTCAGTAATTCACTGTTTAACTCGTAGAGGAAAAAATAGAATTCTTCTTAAGCCTATTGGTTCCAATATTTCTCTGAAAAACATACCTCCCTCAGCTAATAAAGTATTTCGATATTATTGCAACAGGGAGAAAACGTGTGGGTCTCAGACAAACAAAGCTATGATGAATATTTTCACCTTTCAGAAGGACCAAGTGGATTCAACATCACTGTGAGTTTACTAATGACTGATTTCCTCAAAGAAGGTCTCAATCACTGAGCCAGCACTGACTGCAAAAGCAGCACAGTGTGCATGGGTAATTAAGTTCTCATGCATTGGTATAAACACCATCCACCCAGTGTTCTTATGTCTGCTTAGACATTGCAGCCTTTCAAAAGTCACACTTCAGAATCATCACCTATGCTATTCATAGAAGTCAATGTAAGAAGGAAGTAGTTGAAAAAATCTCTGAGAGTCTATTATTAATAATAATAATAATAACCATAGTCATAATAACAATAATAATAAAGTATCACAAACTAGATGATGTCAACTAAGGGAATATGCTATTTCAAGTCCTGAAGGTCAAAAGTTTAAGGTTGACGTTGGGGCAGGATTGTTTCATGTGTGTGTGTGTGTGTGTGTGTGTGTGTGTGTGCAAATTCTGGGACTTGGACTCAGGGCCTAGGATTTTTCTCCCTCAAGGCTGGCATTCTACCAGTTGAGCCACAGCCCCATTTCTGGCTCTTTGCTTGTTAATTGGAGATAGGATTCTCATTGATTTTCCTTCCAGGGGTGGCTTTAAACAGTGATCTTCTGGCCTCAGCCCCTTGACTTGTTCAGATTATAGGAGTAAACCACTGGTACCTACTTGGGATTGTTACTTTAGATAACTGGGAGACAGCTGGCCCATACCTTTCTCTAGTTTCTGGTGGTTTGCTGGTAATCTTTGCCTTGGAGCTGAGTCATAACCTCTGCTTTTGTTACTCATATTGGTTTAGATGGTCACTCTATTCTATGTGATCTCATCTGTAGTAATTAATGAAATAATTAAACAATGACCTAGTCTCAAAAAGTACCAATTTCAAAATACGTGTTTAGGAGTGGTGCACATAATTTAACCCAAATAGTGCCATTGCAGTGAAAGTAGGTCACCTGAAATTAGTATCATTCTTGAAAAGATTATAGAGCTTAGATTGGCCTCCAGCAAGCTTTAAACACTTTCTGTATCTAGCTTGCTATGCTACATGCTTTCCAGAGATTTTTTTTTTCTTAATAAAAAGTCTCTTCTTCAAAGCACTTTTGTCTGTAGGAAAAGAGTTTTCCCACTAGGTTTCATTTAAACCTCCCTCTCCAGCCAGCACTTCAGCTGAAGGGATTCTTTTGTGTATGTGTGTGTGTGTTTCTCCCTCATGACCTTCCTGGATAATATAGCAACTCAGAACTGTTTAAATGGACAAGAGGTCTTTCTGGCTCTCATTCATTTGTTCATGCAACAAAGGGGTTTGAGTGTACTCTTTATGGTGTGACCTTTATTAGCCCCAAAGGATAAAAACATGCATAAGGCTACTGAGGAGCTTGCAATCAACATTCAGAGCTTAACAAGGATGCCATTCTAAAATGAAGGTCTCTGGTTTGCCTTAAGTTAGAAAACTTTGGATTTGCTAGCCAGAGAAAGCTCTTTTGATCCCTACTTGACTCAAGGCTCTGTACTGACAAAACAAATAAACACAACACACACACACACACTTCCACCCTTAAACAACGCTATGTGATATTTTACTTTACATAGAAAAAAAAATGTTTGAGAGCCAAGGCAATTTCGAGTTCTAAGTCTTGCTGCCAACCAACACGATAGTCAATTTGCTATATTACGTTGTGTTGTTGTGCTTAAACATCACTCATCTGTAAAGAGAAAGTTGAATGTAAGACATGGTGAATTAGGTGTGTAAATAGAGACACGTGAGTTTTGTATCCTTTGGTTTGGACCTCAAATGCTTGTTGAAATATGTATTTCAAAAGATACAAAATAATACAAAACTTACACTTGGTGTTCCCTGCATCGAATCAGAATCTCAAGTGTTGTAACAATATTAAGACATTTGTCACCAGAATAGGACTCACTAAACAAAGTATAGCATTTGGACCAGGTGTGATTATTCACACCTGTAATCACAGCCACTTAGGATGTAGAGGTCATGAGGATCAAGGTTGGAGACCAGCCAAAACAGAAAGTAAGATCTCATCTCAATTAACCTGGACATGATGGATTATGCCTATCATCCGATCTACACAAGAGGCAATGAGAAGAACATTTCAGTCAAAGGTTGGCCTGGGGGAAAAATAGGAAATTCTATCTAAACAGCTTAGTAAAAAGTAAAAGAGGCTATATTAGTCAGTGTGAGGTCCAGATTTCATCTCCCCTCTCCCTCCAAAATAAAACAAATAACCCCCTCCAGAAAAGAAAAAAATTCACACAATTAGATAGCAGTTTGTTACTAGGTAACATTGTTTGTCAGTACCCAAGAAGGAATTCCTTAGACTAACTTTATCTGGATTATTCACAGTGAGAAATCATTATCAGTTTGAAACAGGCCATATTAAAACTTGAGAGAAGGTTGCTTGGGAGATGTGTATATATGGAAACATTGCATTTCTATAGAGATACTGACAAAAAGAGATATAACTGGTAGTTAATGCAAGCTCTATAGGAGAATATAGAAAAGAGACATAGGTTGCTATGATCTGAAAGTGTCCCCTATAATTGGACATAGGACCCCTTAAAAGTGTCCTATGTTGAAAGCTTGGCTTTCAGCTGGTGGATCTAATAATTTGAGGGGATTGGATTATGAACCCTTGGATTTAACCCATAGATTAGTTCAGTGAAGTACCCCTGATTCATGGCGTTGTTGGTAAGTGGTAGAAGCCTTTGGAGGTAGGGCCTTCTTGGATTTAGAGCATGTCCTTTAGAGCCACCACTCTGTCTTTGTATGCTTCCTGGTCATCAAGAGGTGAGCAGCCTCCTCTATCACTATAATATGCTGCCTCATCACCTGTCAAAAGCAATGGACCCAGCAAGCCCTGACTGACAGCTCTGAAATCATGAGCCAAATAAACCTTTTCCTCCTTTTAAATTGAATTATCTCAGGTATTTTGTCACAGTGCTGGGAAGGTTTAGCACATAGGTTACCCTGAAAATAGACGTGAGACGGTTATGTGTAGATAAGATGTCAGTTGGGTGAGGTCTTCCATTTAAACTTAGCTCCAGATTTAGGGGAAGCACACGAAGGAAGTATGATGTTTTCACAAAGAAAACACTGAGGAATATATCACATTCTGGTTTGGGTTGGCTCCATGTTCCCAAATCCTTCTGTGCTGTCAGCAAGCATTTATTACAGGGTGCCTGTGATTCTCCTAACTTTCCATATTGTCAAGTCACATATCTCAATTTTCAGATCAGAAAATGTGGTTGCCATGGCCAATGAAAATGAAATTTAAGGCAGGTTTCTTCTCTCTGGGTTCTGAAATTGCAAGAATCTTCCTTCAATCCCCCAGACTCTTTCCTCTGTAGTCACTGATAAGAGCAGAACACGGGGCTAGTTATTAAATTCTCCAAAACTGGAACTTCTTTAGGAATGCCTGCCTAATCAGATGATTTTAAAAGTAAATTCATTTTCTCAGAAAGTAAGAATACCATATTTTAAAAGATTCCACAGCAGTACCCTTTCATTGTAAGCAACTGAAATTCTAACTTCAATTGTCATCCTGAATGATAAATTATTCTAGTTGTGGTGTTGTTTTATTGTGACAGTTTTCTGCTGTCTTGGTACTTCCATCAAATTTTTAGAAAATATTCATTAGAAAGTATTGTACTGGCTGTGAGCTTTACAAGCACATAATTGGTATGGTGTTTCTTTAACTTCTGAGAAATGAATCACCTATCTTTCTAAATGAATTTTGATCTTTGGGAACTGGAAGTTGAATCCACGGCCTAATATTGCATGCTAAGCATGTACTCTATTTACTAGCTACACACTAGCTCTAAAAGTGCCATTTTGAATATTCTGTCAAGCTCCACAATTTACTAATAGCCTCACCATGTGCAAATTAACTTCTTTAAACTGTTTAGTCTGTCATATAGTAGAGTTGAAACAATTACTTCACAGAGATAAAGATTAGATGAGATGATTGTTTAGTGATGTACCTAAATCCAACTCTTTTGCACATTTGGCCACATAATGTCCATATCTTAAGATGGATGGACTCTCGCTGATTAAAGCAGAAATGGAAAACCCCAAATGCCTTAAGTGCAAGGTCTAGCAAATGAAACCCTTTGTGGCAAAGGTCTTTGGTTCTATCCTCCTGTCCCAAAGGGCTCAGAGGCACATTAAGAATGCTTCTACTTTTATTACCAGTCCTCTTTCAAAATCCTAATTCAAGAGCTTATTAGTTGATGCCCAACTGAAGCCACAAAGTTATTATACTTCAATACAAAGTTGAAAGAATAACAGGGAAAGAAGAGGTAATGGATGAAATATGACATGAAAGATGAATGCTGCCTTGGTTGGCACTATAATATAGTCCCAGCGGTGGTGTTTTGTGAGTAGAGAGTTACTGATCAGGATAAATATCTCCTCTTCCATTCCTTGAAATTGCTTCCTTTTTCTGAATAACATCTTCATTACATTACAACTGTTGAGATACTTCCAAGGACTTTCCACTTCCTAGATTTTAGGGAAATAGTTCTTAACATTTTGTAGTTCAGATATTCTTTTGATGATCTTGGGGGATCTAAGACACACACACACACACACACACACACACACACACACACACACACACACACACACCCTCTTGTACTCAGTACTCTAAATTCATCCATAGAGGGCTGGTTCATACCTGGCACCCTCAACAATTAAGGAGGCAAAAGGAAAAGATCCAAAAGGGCTATGAACTTGATAGTAATGTATTTTTTTTGCCATTCCTGGAGCTTGAACTCAGGGCACTATCCTTGGGGTTTCTCAAGGCTAGTGTTCTACCTCTTGAGCCACAGCCCCACTTCTGACGTTTTCTATGTATGTGGTACCAAGGAATCGAACCAAGATTCTTGTTCATGCTAGGTAAGCACTCTACCACTAAACCAAACTCCTGGCCCAGTAAGGCAATTTTGCAGCAAGCATTAGGGATTGATTTTCATTCTCAGTATTATCACAAAATAGTATGCCTATGAACTGCAGGTTATGCAATATGAACAAGGAAGAACGAATCTAAAACTTTCATCCTGTTCTGTGTAATTTTGCCATTCATCACCAGTGACTTGACCATTTCTGAAACCCCAGCTGCAGGTACATACGCTCTGATGAACATCCTTCATTGTCCCAGGCACTTATTCTAGAACTTCTTTCTCTGATAATATCTGTGCACATAAACAGAGCTAACTGTTGCTCTTCAGAATGTCGCTCATCAAAAGAGTATTCCAGTCATATCTACTATTCTACTTTCCTCATCAGAAACTGATTTGTGAAAACTCCTAATCACATATGATATTTTGTACATGCTCTACATGGGAAGACCTTCATGTAGGTGCCAAATATGTAACTAGATGCTCTCTTTTTTCAGGTCTTCCATGATTTCTAGACCCATGAGTGATTTCTAAATCAGGTCCCAAATGGAGATGGATGTGCCAATAAATCCACTGAGTAGCTCCTGACTTGATTCCAAACTTGTACATATATCTCTATGATATTTGTCAAGTTACTTAAAAACATATCTAGACTGAGGTTCAGTCCCATTTCAAGGGCTCTAGATTTTATTACACTCAAGTTGCAACACACAAGTCCAGGCTAGGAATTTGTATAATAGAGTAAAATTCAATTCAAAAAGACAGAGAATGTCTGAAATTTGCATCTGAAAATGCAGAAGTCATACAGCTCATTTGAAATATTTATGCTTCTCACAAGATCGAGAAATTGAAATGTGACACAGAGTCTTTATACGTATTTAGCTGGGAAATGCCACACACATAACAAGGAAGTTCACCCCTACCAGCTCCGTGAAGCTTTCCTGAAGACACTGATTAGACAGACAGATTAAGTGACCTATGCTCTGGAAAAGGAAAGCAAGTATAAAAGACTATCAATGATCCTGTGAACTTCAGGAATGTCATTACTGGGGTAGAAATCCCATATTCATGGGACCATGTGTTAACCCTTTGGTCTCAATGCACAGATTAAGTACCGACTTAGTTGGAATATTTGCTTTCCTGTTAGCTATCAATCACTTCTCAATGAATTCTTCAAATATAACTGCCAACATTTGTGTGTAAGAGATAAAGGGCTTTCTAAGATGGCCCCAACATAAAGATCATGAGCTTCTGAATCATATTAAACAAAACAATAATCTCTCAAAGCTGTCCACATTCAACTCAAAAGTCCCTGGTTATTTGAAGAGAGGCTCGGAGCATTCAATAAACTATTAGCCATCCACATGATAAGGTAAGGGCTACAGCAACATTGCAGTATCTTAGAGACCTAATTCATCTATTTGACTCCATATATATAACAACTACTGAAATGAAAGGTCTACCATTTTCAAAAGTTTTTGCACCCCATCAGCTTTGTCCCCACAGCATTATTCAATGCTGACTAAATGAGGAAGCCAAACCAAATGTTCGAACAGGATTACCAATCTGCATATCATATTACTCAGAACATTTTTAACTATGCATTCAAATTTTGGCCATACTTGAACAAAAGCACATGAAGTTAGCAGTTTTTCCATAGGAAGAGTGAAAAATAGTGATTCAAATCTAAAGCTATTGCCTGATTGCTGTACAATTTGGGTAAATCTTTTTTTTTTTTTTTTGCCAGTCATGGAGCTTGAACTCTGGGCCTGGCACTATGCCTGAGTTGCTTTTCACTCAAGGTTAGCACTCTACCACAATGGAGGAATCAGACTCAGAGTTTCATGCATACTAGGCAAGCACGCTGTCAATAAGCCACATTCCCAAGCCTTGGGCTAATCTTTGAAAAATGCATTTTGGTTTTATCTGTAGAGCTTCTTTCTAGGGGTTCACTGACTATTTTTTAATGGGACATACATTTTTCTTTGCAACTTTTATCACAGAAAATTCTTGCTTCTTCAGCAAAAAATGAATGAGAACTAAACAAAGAAATAACGTTTGGATGGTATGTTAGAAATATGAACTAGTGGTAAATGAGCTCCAAAGAAGAATATCTAACCCAAGGTGGATAGGGGGAGAACAGTGGA